>NW_026291001.1:242500-275000 GCF_023373465.1 Oncorhynchus keta | reverse complement strand
TAGATATATATATATAGATATTAGGGTACCTGATTGATTATTTATATATTAGGATATTATAGATATAGATATTATAGATATAGACATATATATATAGATATTAGGGTACCTGATTGATTATTTACATATTATGATATTATAGATATAGATATTATAGATATAGATATATATATATATAGATATTAGGGTACCTGAGGTTGGATTAGAAACGTTGTTTGAATTGTTTGGATGGTGTTTACAGGTATCTTTTTTAGATTCGTTTGTAGGCGTGTTGGGCGAGTTGGAACAGGTGGATTTCTGAATCAAACGCGCCAAATAAACAGACCTTTTTGGGATATAAAGAAGGACTTTATTGAACAAAACGACCGTTCATTGTGTAACTGGGACCCATTGGATTGTAAAAGATGAAGATATTCAAAGGTAAGTGATTTATTTTATCGCTACTTTTGAGTTTTGTGACACCTGTGCAGGTTAGGGCGTATGTGAGGCGCTGTCCTCAGACAATCGAATGCTACGCTTTCGCCGTAAAGCCTATTGTAAATTGGACCACGCGGTTCGATCACCAAGATTATAAGCTAAATAATGATGTATAACACTTGTATTTTTACGAATGTTTAATATTACTACTTTTGATTTTTGAATTTCGGCGCTCTGCAATTTCACCGGATGGTGGCCTGGTGGGACGCTACCCGCCCGTAAGAAGTTTTAATAAAGCTCTTTTGTGGGGAAAAACTATTTCTGAATTGGCAGGGCCTGGCTCCCAAATGGGTCAGCATAGCTCCCAAGTGGGTGGGCCTATGCCCTCCCAGACCAACCCATGGATGTGCCCCTGCTCAATCATGTGAAATCTATGGATTAGGGCTTCATGATTTTATTTAAGTTGACTGTTTTCCTTTTATGAACTTTAGCTCAGTAAAATCTTTGAAATTGTTTCCTGTTGCTTTTCTATTTTTTTTTATTCAGTGTCGTTATCAGCAAAGTCAGTGGTAGTCGAAAATACATAGAGTAGAGGGAAGAGGGGAGAGACACAGTGGAGAGCGTTGTGTCACACTCCGATCTGTTCCATCTGTCTTTGTGATTGTCTCCACCCCCCTCCAGGTGTCGCCCATCTTCCCCGATTTATCCCCTGTGTATTTATACCTGTGTTCTCTGTTTGTCTGTTTGCCAGTTTGTTTTGTTCGTGAAACCTACCAGCGTTTGTTCCCCTGCTCCTGCCTGTTTCTTGCTCCTATTTTATAGTCCTTCCCGGTTTTGACTGTTCTGCCTGCACTGACCTTGAGACTGCCTGCCGTTCTGTACCTTACCCAACATGTCTGGATTATTGACCCCTGCCTGACCTGACGCTGACCCTGACCCTGAGCCTGCCTGCCGTTCTGGACTCTGCACCCTCTCTGAATAATTGACTATTGCCTTCCTTTGACCTGTCGTCTGCCTTCCTTTGACCTGTCGTCTGCCTGCCTTTGACCTGTCTTCCTTTGACCTGTCGTCTGCCTTCCTTTGACCTGTCGTCTGCCTTCCTTTGACCTGTCGTCTGCCTGCCTTTGACCTGTCGTCTGCCTGTCTTTGATCTGTCGTCTGCCTGTCTTTGACCTGTCATCTGCCTGTCTTTGACCTGTCGTCTGCCTGTCTTTGACCTGTCGTCTGCCTGCCTTTGACCTGTCGTCTGTCTGACCTGTCGTCTGCCTGTCTTTGACCTGTCGTCTGCCTGCCTTTGACCTGTCGTCTGCCTGTCTTTGACCTGTCGTCTGCCTGTCTTTGACCTGTCGTCTGCCTGTCTTTGACCTGTCGTCTGCCTGTCTTTGACCTGTCGTCTGCCTGTCTTTGACCTGTCGTCTGCCTGTCTTTGACCTGTCGTCTGCCTGTCTTTGACCTGTCGTCTGCCTGTCTTTGACCTGTCGTCTGCCTGTCTTTGACCTGTCGTCTGCCTGTCTTTGACCTGTCGTCTGCCTGTCTTTGACCTGTCGTTTGCCTGCCCTTGTTTAAGAAATTACCCGGTCTGCATCTGGGTCATACCTTAAACTTGATACATAGAGCCCGTCGTTCAGACCTGAGTTTAAATTGCACTCGAAATAGACACTTTAATCAGCAAAAGTTAATTACTTTAAAACTGTGTGATGTGGAAGCTGTCAAGATCAAATCATCGGCTGGTGAACTGGTGTCACCCTACCAACCCACAGATGTACCCCTGCTTCCACTGAGCACTCACCCTACCAACCCACAGATGTACCCCTGCTTCCACTGAGCACTCACCCTACCAACCCACCAATGTGACCCTGCTTCCACAGAGCACTCACCCTACCAACCCACAGATGTACCCCTGCTTCCACTGAGCACTCACCCTACCAACCCACCAATGTGACCCTGCTTCCATAGAGCACTCACCCTACCAACCCACAGATGTACCCCTGCTTCCACTGAGCACTCACCCTACCAACCCACAGATGTGCCCCTGCTTCCACTGAGCACTCACCCTACCAACCCACCAATGTGACCCTGCTTCCATAGAGCACTCACCCTACCAACCCACAGATGTACCCCTGCTTCCACTGAGCACTCACCCTACCAACCCACAGATGTGCCCCTGCTTCCACTGAGCACTCACCCTACCAACCCACAGATGTACCCCTGCTTCCACTGAGCACTCAGCCTACCAACCCACAGATGTGCCCTGCTTCCACTGAGCACTCAGCCTACCAACCCACAGATGTGACCTGCTTCCATAGAGCACTCACCCTACCAACCCACAGATGTACCCCTGCTTCCACTGAGCACTCACCCTACCAACCCACAGATGTGCCCCTGCTTCCACAGAGCACTCACCCTACCAACCCACAAATGTGCCCCTGCTTCCACTGAGCACTCACCCTACCAACCCACCAATGTGACCCTGCTTCCACAGAGCACTCACCCTACCAACCCACCAATGTGACCCTGCTTCCACAGAGCACTCACCCTACCAACCCACCAATGTGACCCTGCTTCCACAGAGCACTCACCCTACCAACCCACCAATGTGCCCCAGCTTCCACAGAGCAGTAGGCCCATTGGATAAACCCACAGATAAAGCCCTGGAATAAATGATCACTCTTCCTAAGCCAACCCACAGATGTGCCCCTGGAGCTTCCACTGAGCACTCACCCTACAACAGCCACAGATGTGCCCCAGCTTCCACTGAGCACTCAGCCTACCAACCCAAGATGTGCCCATTTTTAAAAAACTGAGCACTCTAATAGTTTTACAACCCACCAATGTGCCCCTGACAGAGCACCCACCCTTAAAGGAACCCACCAATGTGCCCCAGCTTCCACTGAGCACAGCCTAAACCCACAGATGTGACTCTGCTTTTACAGAGCACTCACCCTACCAACACCATTATTGGTATGACCCTGCTTTACAGAGCACTCACCCTACCAACCCACCAATATTATTTAAATGTATTTTTTTTAGCCCCTGCTTGCACAGAGCACTCACCCTACCAACCCACCAATGTGACCCTGCTTCCACAGAGCACTCACCCTACCAACCCACCAATGTGACCCTGCTTCCACAGAGCACTCACCCTACCAACCCACCAATGTGCCCCAGCTTCCACAGAGCAGTAGGCCCATTGGATAATAACGAAGGATAAAGCTGGAATAAATGATCACCTTTATATGAAGCCTTTAAACAAGCAAATTGCCATGGAGCAGGTGTCGGCGAAGAGAGCAGACCCTCGACAATAACAGCTTTCTTGAGAAGGCATCTGTCTCGACTTTATCGAGCAATTCTCACAGTCGGGATTAAAGAAATTAAAACATTTTTTAAAAAACGTGAAAGTTATATTTTCTATTAGTTTTACGGGAGAGTTCATCCACCCATCGGTGGCTTAAAGGAGAAATTACAGAAAGGTATTTCACCATTAACGACGCCTGAGACGATCAGGCTGAAATTCACATGAAGAGATAACGACTAGAGGACATTTTAGTCAGAAGGTCAGAAGCTGAATTAGCCTCTTATACACTCATTATTGGTATGAGGTCATTGGAAGACTTTAGTCGGGGCAGTTTGGAAAATCACTCAAATAAATGTTGGGCTGTCGTAACATTTAGTGTAAAAAACTGAAAAAGCCACACCCACTGAAATATTATTTAAATGTATTTTTTTTAGCAGCCATGTTTCGGTGACATGAAAACATTTAACAAGTTGAAGAAAAACGTCAGAATGCAAATGACTATACAGCAACTCATAAACTATAATGTAAGTAATGTCCTGTAGGTAATGTCCTGTAGGTAATGTCCTGTAGGTAATGTCCTGTAGGTAATGTCCTGTAGGTAATGTCCTGTAGGTAATGTCCTGTAGGTAATGTCCTGTAGCTAATGTCCTGTAGGTAATGTCCTGTAGGTAATGTCCTGAGGATAATGTCCTGTAGGTAATGTCCTGTATGTAATGTCCTGTATGTAATGTCCTGTAGGTAATGTCCTGTATGTAATGTCCTGTAGGTAATGTCCTGTAGGTAATGTCCTGTAGGTAATGTCCTGTAGGTAATGTCCTGGTAGGTAATGTCCTGTAGCTAATGTCCTGCAGGTAATGTCCTGTAGGTAATGTCCTGTAGGTAATGTCTTGAGGATAATGTCCTGTAGGTAATGTCCTGAGGATAATGTCCTGTAGGTAATGTCCTGAGGATAATGTCCTGTAGGTAATGTCCGGTAGCTAATGTCCTGCAGGTAATGTCCTGATGATAATGTCCTGTAGGTAATGTCCTGAGGATAATGTCCTGTAGGTAATGTCCTGTATGTAATGTCCTGTAGGTAATGTCCTGTATGTAATGTCCTGAGGATAATGTCCTGTATGTAATGTCCTGTAGGTAATGTCCTGTAGATAATGTCCTGTAGGTAATGTCCTGTAGGTAATGTCCTGTATGTAATGTCCTGTAGGTAATGTCCTGTATGTAATGTCCTGTAGGTAATGTCCTGTATGTAATGTCCTGTAGGTAATGTCCTGTAGGTAATGTCCTGTATGTAATGTCCTGTAGGTAATGTCCTGTAGCTAATGTCCTGTAGGTAATGTCCTGTAGGTAATGCTCATTTGATGTACTATTACAGTGACGTACAATGTCCTGTAGGTAATGTCCTGTAGGTAATGTCCTGTAGGTAATGTCCTGTAGGTAATGCTCATTTGACACTATTACAGTGACGTACAATCTCTCTCTCTCTCTCTCTCTCTCTCTCTCTCTCTCTCTCTCTCTCTCTCTCTCTCTCTCTCTCTCTCTCTCTCTCTCTGCCTGCTGATCCCAGCTGTCTGAATCTACCTCTCCATAGACTCAGGGTCCTCAGTTCTCAGTTGCCTCCTGTCCACACGGTCCCCGTCGGTCTGCTGCGTAAAACCCAGGGACTCTGTGTCTGCAGCTCTCGGGCCACATGGCGTCTGTGGGATTGTGGATTGCCCAGTTGTGTGTGTGTGTCTCCATATGGTCATCTAGGGTGTCACGACGGCCAGGTGCTGCTCTCTGCTCCGCTGCCTCAACCTCACTGCACAATTAATCCTACTGGGGGAGGGGCTCACAGGAGAGACTCCTGGTCACACAGCAGAACACATGACCCTCTAGATGTTAGGTTCACACCCTCGGTGTGTGTGTAGGTGGGTTAGGGTGGGGGGTGGGGGGGTCGTCGGTGAGGTGTGTGTGTGTGAGTGTGTGTGTGTGTGTGTGTGTGTGTGTGTGTGTGTGTGTGTGTGTGTGTGTGTGTGTGTGTGTGTGTGTGTGTGTGTGTGTGTGTGTGTGTGTGTGTGTGTGTGTGTGTGTGTGTGAAGGCATGCTTCGGAGGCAAGGAAAACATGTTTTTTTCTGAAAACATCTCTTGCAACAGTTTTGTGTTTCTCTCACGTCAAAAATAACATAAGATTCGGCAAATCTGTCAGAATATCGACTACCTGTGGACGAATCCCCCTTGATCGAAATGTCTCACCGTCTGGAGACAAGAAACACACTGGGAAGGGGGTCATGAGCTCATAATATAGTCTTTAATATGTGGACAGACAAACAAAAGACAGTGAATAAAAGCTTTCCATATAAAGAGGAGAATTAGCCACCCATGAGGTGATCCAAATTGAGTTTCTCTCTCGTATTTACTCAGGGTGAAGCTTTGCCCTTTTCTGAAAAAATATCTGAAAATAGAAGGAAAAAAAAAAACATCTCCCGCAAAGACATATGTAAAAGTTGAACATTGACACGGTCTCTCTAAGGATCTTCCTTCCTTGTTGTTGTTGTTGTTATTGTCATGTCAAAGTTCTCCCCAACACTCCTTCATCTTCCTCTGTACCTGACAAAGAGACGTGGTAGAATGTTATGGGGTCATAGCAGAAGAGACTTGATAGAATGTTATGGGGTTCTAGAAGAAGAGACTTGATAGAATGTTCTGGGGTTCTAGCAGAAGATACTTGATAGAATGTTCTGGGGTTCTAGAAGAAGAGACTTGATAGAATGTTATGGGGTCATAGCAGAAGAGACTTGGTAGAATGTTCTGGGGTTCTAGAAGAAGAGACTTGATAGAATGTTATGGGGTCATAGCAGAAGAGACTTGGTAGAATGTTATGGGGTCATAGCAGAAGAGACTTGATAGAATGTTATGGGGTTCTAGAAGAAGAGACTTGATAGAATGTTATGGGGTTCTAGCAGAAGAGACTTGATAGAATGTTATGGGGTTCTAGAAGAAGAGACTTGATAGAATGTTCTGGGGTCATAGCAGAAGAGACTTGATAGAATGTTCTGGGGTCAAAGCAGAAGAGACTTGATAGAATGTTATGGGGTTCTAGCAGAAGAGACTTGATAGAATGTTCTGGGGTCAAAGCAGAAGAGACTTGATAGAATGTTCTGGGGTCATAGCAGAAGAGACTTGATAGAATGTTCTGGGGTTCTAGCAGAAGAGACTTGATAGAATGTTCTGGGGTTCTAGAAGAAGAGACTTGATAGAATGTTATGGGGTTCTATCAGAAGAGACTTGATAGAATGTTCTGGGGTCATAGCAGAAGAGACTTGATAGAATGTTCTGGGGTCAAAGCAGAAGAGACTTGATAGAATGTTATGGGGTTCTAGCAGAAGAGACTTGATAGAATGTTCTGGGGTCAAAGCAGAAGAGACTTGATAGAATGTTCTGGGGTCATAGCAGAAGAGACTTGATAGAATGTTCTGGGGTCAAAGCAGAAGAGACTTGATAGAATGTTCTGGGGTCAAAGCAGAAGAGACTTGATAGAATGTTCTGGGGTCATAGCAGAAGAGACTTGATAGAATGTTCTGGGGTTCTAGAAGAAGAGACTTGATAGAATGTTCTGGGGTTCTAGACAGCAAGAATGTCAGTGCGAAGGGACTTGATAGAA
Source organism: Oncorhynchus keta (assembly GCF_023373465.1). NCBI lineage: Eukaryota > Metazoa > Chordata > Actinopteri > Salmoniformes > Salmonidae > Oncorhynchus > Oncorhynchus keta. The sequence continues at coordinate 267,650 of NW_026291001.1, read as the reverse complement.
TGTTCTGCTTCACAGACACACAATGTTCTGGGGTTCACACACAGACTTGATAGAATGTTACACACACACACACACACACACACACACACAGACTTGGTACACACACACAGAAGAGACTTGATAGAATGTTACACACAAGAGACTTGATAGAATGTTCACATACAGAAGTTGCAACATGATCTTGATAGTCTTCTGGGGTTAGAAGAGACTTGAGCCTATGTTATGGGGTTCTGAACATCTATTTTTTCACGAAGAGACTTGATAGAATGTTATGGGGTCATTACAGAAGAGACTTGATAGAATGTTCATCTACTTGCAGTACATTCAGAAGAGACTTGATAGAATGTTATATTCTAGCAGAGACTTGATAGACATCTACTGCAGTACATTCACTACGTATGGTATTACAGAAGAGACTTGACAGAATGTTCATCTACTGCAGTACATTCACTTGATAGAATGTTATGGTATTAGCAGAAGAGACTTGATAACATCTACTGCAGTACATTCACTAAGAGACTTGATATGTTCTGTATTACAGTATCTACAGAAGATCTACTGAATGTACATTCAGAAGAGACTACGTAGATAGAATGGTGTTCTGGGGTCATTACAGAATCTATAACATCTACTGCAGTACATTCAGAAGAGACTTGACGAATGTTCTATTCTACAGTATCTTGACAACATCTACTGCAGTATAGAATTTCACTTCTAGAAGAGACTTGATAGAATGGTATTACAGTATCTACAAATCTACTGCAGAAGAGACATTCACATACGTAGGTATTACAGTATCTACAATGTCTACTGCAGTACATTCACTACTAGAATGTTATGGGGTTCTAGCAGTATCTACAACATCTACTGCAGTATATTCACTACGTACTGGTATTACAGTATCTACAATATCTACTGCAGTATATTCTTACTACTAACATCTATTACAGTATCTACAATATCTACTGCAGTACATTCACTGCGTATGGTATTACAGTATCTACAATATCTACTGCAGTATATTCTTAAGAAATCTACTAACATGGTATTACAGTATCTACAATATCTACTGCAGTACATTCTTAAGAAATCTACTAACACATCTATTACAGTATCTACAATATCTACTGCAGTATATTCAAATCTACTAACATATCTATTACAGTATCTACAACATCTACTGCAGTACATTCACTACTAACATATGGTATTACAGTATCTACAATATCTACTGCAGTACATTCACTACGTATGGTATTACAGTATCTACAACATCTACTGCAGTACATTCACTACGTATGGTATTACAGTATCTACAACATCTACTGCAGTACATTCACTACGTATGGTTACAGGGTTAATTCTGTGTGGTAGGAAATCTACTACTATTACAATTTGGCAGTATCTACTATGTAGCATGTACTAGTATCTACTACAGTATCTACTACAGTATGTACAGTATCTACTACAGTATCTACTACAGTATGTACAGTATCTACTACAGTATCTACTACAGTATGTACAGTAAATCTACTGCAGTATGTATGGTATCAACTACAGTATCTACTACAGTATTTAAAGTATCTACTACAGTATCTACACAGTATCTACTGCAGTATGTACAGTATTATCTACTACTACATTATGTATAGTATCTACTACAGTATCTACTACAGTATGTATAGTATCTACTACAGTATGTATAGTATCTACTACAGTATCTACTACAGTATGTACAGTATCTACTACAGTATCTACTACAGTATCTACTACAGTATCTACAGTCTCTACTACAGTATGCACAGTATCTACTACAGTATGTATAGTATCTACTGCAGTATGTACAGTATCTACTACAGTATGTATAGTATTACTACAGTATCTACTACAGTATGTATAGTATCTACTACAGTATCTACTACAGTATGTACAGTATCTACTACAGTATCTACTACAGTATGTACAGTATCTACTACAGTATGTATAGTATCTACTACAGTATCTACTACAGTATGTATAGTATCTACTACAGTATCTACTACAGTATGTATAGTATGTACAGTATCTACTACAGTATGTAGTATCTACTACAGTATCTACCACAGTATCTACTACAGTATCTACTACAGTATGACACAGTATAGTATCTACTACAGTATCTACTACAGTATCTACTACAGTATCTACTACAGTATGTATAGTATCTACTACAGTATCTACTACAGTATGTATAGTATCTACTACAGTATCTACTACAGTATCTACTAAAGTATCTACTACAGTATGTATAGTATCTACTACAGTATCTACTACAGTATGTATAGTATCTACTACATTATCTACTACAGTATGTACAGTATCTGTTACAGTATGTATAGTATGTACTACAGTATCTACTACAGTATGTATAGTATCTACTACAGTATCTACTACAGTATGTATAGTATCTACTACAGTATCTACTACAGTATGTACAGTATCTACTATGTACAGTATCTACTACAGTATCTACTACAGTATCTACTACAGTATCTACTACAGTATGTATAGTATCTACTACAGTATCTACTACAGTATCTATCTACTACAGTATCTACTAGTATGTATAGTATCTACTACAGTATCTACTACAGTATGTATAGTATCTACTACAGTATGTATAGTATCTACTACAGTATGTACAGTATCTACTACAGTATCTACTACAGTATGTACAGTCTCTACTACAGTATATATTACAGTATGTACAGTATCTACTACAGTATGTACAGTATCTACTACAGTATGTATCTAGTATCTACTACAGTATGCACAGTATCTACTACAGTATGCACAGTCTCTACTACAGTATCTACTAGTATGTATAGTCTCTACTACAGTATGTACAGTATCTACTACAGTATGTACAGTATGTACAGTCTCTACTACAGTATGCACAGTATCTACTACAGTATGTACAGTATGTACAGTCTCTACTACAGTATGCACAGTATCTACTACAGTATCTACTACAGTATGTACAGTCTCTACTACAGTATGCACAGTATCTACTACAGTATGTACAGTATGTATGTACAGTCTCTACTACAGTATGTACGAATGTACAGTAAAGACAACTATGTAGCTAGTATCTACTACAGTATCTACATAGTCGTATCAGTTGAGTGTACAGTAGTATTCTACAGTATCTACTATTCGGTACTATGACTATCTACTACAGTATGTGGGCATCAGCAGTATCTACTACAGTAGTATATCTACTATTACGCACAGTATCTTTGATACAAAGATCGTACTAGTATCTACTACAGAATGAAATTGCTATTAGCACAAATCTACTACAGTATGTACAGTATCTGCTACAGTATGTACAGTATCTACTACAGTATATATTACAGTATATATAGTATCTACTACAGTATCTACTACAGTATGTACAGTCTCTACTACAGTATGTATAGTATATACTACAGTATCTACTACAGTATGTACACTATCTACTACAGTATGTACAGTATCTACTACAGTATCTACTACAGTATATACTACAGTATGTACAGTATCTACTACAGTATCTACTACAGTATGTATAGTATCTACTACAGTATGTATAGTATCTACTACAGTATCTACTACAGTATGTACAGTATCTACTACATTATGTATAGTATCTACTACAGTATCTACTACAGCATGTACAGTATCTACTACAGTATCTACTACAGTATGTACAGTATCTACTACAGTATCTACTACAGTATGTACAGTATCTATTACATTATGTATAGTATCTACTACAGTATCTACTACAGTATGTACAGTATCTACTACAGTATATATTACAGTGTGTACAGTATCTACTATAGTATCTACTACAGTATCTACTACAGTATGTACAGTATCTACTACAATATCTACTACAGTATGTACAGTATCTACTACATTATGTATAGTATCTACTACAGTATCTACTACAGCATGTACAGTATCTACTACAGTATCTACTACAGTATGTACAGTATCTACTACAGTATCTACTACAGTATGTACAGTATCTACTACATTATGTATAGTATCTACTACAGTATGTACTACAGTATGTACAGTATCTACTACAGTATCTACTACAGTATGTACAGTATCTACCACAATATCTACTACAGTGTCTACTACAGTATGTACAGTATCTACTACAGTATGTACAGTATCTACTACAGTATGTACAGTATCTACTGCAGTGTGTATGGTATCAACTACAGTATTTACTACAGTATTTACAGTATCTACTACAGTATCTACGACAGTATCTACTGCAGTATGTACAGTATCTACTACATTATGTATAGTATCTACTACAGTATGTATAGTATCTACTACAGTATGTATAGTATCTACTACAGTATCTACTACAGTATGTACAGTATATACTACAGTATCTACTACAGTATCTACTGCAGTATGTAGAGTATCTACTACACTATGTATAGTATATACTACAGTATCTACTACAGTATGTATAGTATCTACTACAGTATCTACTACAGTATGTACAGTATCTACTAAAGTATCTACTACAGTATGTATAGTATCTACTACAGTATCTACTACAGTATTTATAGTATCTACTACAGTACCTACTACAGTATGTATAGTATCTACTACATTATCTACTACAGTATGTACAGTATCTGTTACAGTATGTATAGTATGTACTACAGTATCTACTACAGTATGTATAGTATCTACTACAGTATCTACTACAGTATGTATAGTATCTACTCCAGTATCTACTACAGTATGTATAGTATCTAATCCAGTATCTACCACAGTATCTACTACAGTATCTACTACAGTATCTACTACAGTATGTATAGTATCTACTACAGTATCTACTACAGTATGTATAGTATCTACTACAGTATGTATAGTATCTACTACAGTATCTACTACAGTATGTATAGTATCTACTACAGTATGTATAGTATCTACTACAGTATCTACTACAGTATGTATAGTATCTACTACAGTATCTACTACAGTATGTACAGTATCTACTACAGTATGTATAGTATCTACTCCAGTATCTACTACAGTATGTATAGTATCTACTCCAGTATGTATAGTATCTACTCCAGTATCTACCACAGTATCTACTACAGTATCTACTACAGTATGTATAGTATCTACTACAGTATCTACTACAGTATGTATAGTATCTACTACAATATGTATAGTATCTACTACAGTATGTATAGTATCTACTACAGTATCTACTACAGTATGTATAGTATCTACTACAGTATCTACTCCAGTATGTACAGTATCTACTACAGTATGTATAGTATCTACTACAGTATGTATAGGTTCTACTACAGTATGTATAGTATCTACTACAGTATCTACTACAGTATGTACAGTATCTACTACAGTATGTATAGGTTCTACTACAGTATGTATAGTATCTACTACAGTATCTACTACAGTATGTACAGTATCTACTACAGTATGTATAGTATCTACTACAGTATCTACTACAATATGTATAGTATCTACTACAGTATCTACTACAGTATGTACAGTATCTACTACAGTATCTACTACAGTATGTATAGTATCTACTACAGTATGTACAGTATCTACTACAGTATGTACAGTATCTACTACAGTATGTAGAGTATCTACTACAGTATGTACAGTATCTACTACAGTATCTACTACAGTATGTATAGTATCTACTACAGTATGTATAGTATCTACTACAGTATGTACTACAGTATGTATAGTATCTACTACAGTATGTATAGTATCTACTGCAGTATGTATGGTATCTACTACAGTATGTATAGTATCTACTGCAGTATGTATGGTATCTACTACAGTATGTACTACAGTATGTATAGTATCTACTACAGTATCTACTACAGTATGTATAGTATCTACTACAGTATGTATAGTATCTACTACAGTATCTACTACAGTATGTATAGTATCTACTACAGTATGTATAGTATCTACTACAGTATGTATAGTATCTACTACAGTATGTACTACAGTATGTATCGTATCTACTACAGTATGTACTACAGTATGTAGAGTATCTACTACAGTATGTATAGTATCTACTACAGTATGTACTACAGTATGTATAGTATCTACTACAGTATGTACTACAGTATGTAGAGCATCTACTACAGTATGTACTACAGTATGTATAGTATCTACTACAGTATGTACTACAGTATGTATAGTATCTACTACAGTATGTATAGTATCTACTACAGTATGTACTACAGTATGTACAGTATCTACTACAGTATCTACTACAGTATGTATAGTATCTACTACAGTATGTACTACAGTATGTATAGTATCTACTACAGTATGTACTACAGTATGTATAGTATCTACTACAGTATGTATAGTATCTACTACAGTATGTACTACAGTATGTATAGTATCTACTACAGTATGTACTACAGTATGTATAGTATCTACTACAGTATGTATAGTATCTACTACAGTATGTACTACAGTATGTATAGTATCTACTACAGTATCTATCAACAATAAATCAACATTTAATGCTGTATTATCTTCCAGAAGTTGCTTGGCTTTATTCTAAGTTATTTTTGGTCAATAACAATGGTATATTATGTAGTAGCTATAGAAAATAAGTAAAGTGTAGAGTGAGCTAAGATCCATGTTTTTCTGTGTGTGACCGAGAGAGAGAAAGAAAGAACTAGAGAGGGTGAAATTGTGAGAGAGAAAGAGAGAGAGAGAGAGAGGGGGATATGTGAGAGTGAGGGAGCGAGAGAGGGAGATGGGAGAGAGATGTGAGACTAAGGGAGAGAGAAAGAGAGATATGTGAGAGTAGGGAAGAGAGAGAGAGCGAGAGAGTAGGGGAAAGAGAGAGAAATATGTGAGAGGAGGGGAGAGAGAGAAAGAGAGGGAGAGAGAGAGATGTGAGAGTGAGGGAGACTAGGAGAGAGAGATGTGAGAGTAGGGGAAAGAGAGAGAGAGATGTGAGAGTAGGGGAAAGAGGGAGATATGTGAGAGTAGGGGAGAGAGAGAAAGAGAGAGAGAAAGAGAGGGAGAGAGAGATGTGAGAGTGAGGGAGAGAGATATGTGAGAGTGAGGGAGAGATTGAGATTGAGTCAAAGAGGTAGAAAAAAGAGAGAGACGGATTGAGAAATAGAGGCCAGCCTGTGTTGCGGGGAGGAACACCATACTGATGCTGATATCGATGCTGTTTCTTTAGATTTAAAGAGAGGTAGTCCCCGGAGCCACCCCGAGGCAGAGAAAAATCTATTTTTTTTGTAAAAACTTAAACTCCATTTAGCCATTTATTTTTGGTGACAAACTTTTTATTTTGTTTTGTCATCTGGCTTTTTCAATGGGGGGTTGCAGGTGCCAAAAAATGTAATCCATGCATATAAAAACAAACCCTTTCCTCAGTCTCTGTCCACCATCTACCCACCTCCTCTCAGTACCCATCCACCCCCCCTCTCAGTCCCCATCCACCCCCCCTCTCAGTCCCCATCCACCCCCTCTCAGTCCCCATCCACCCCCTCAGTCCCCATCTACCACCCCTCAGTCCCCATCCACCCCCTCAGTCCCCATCCACCCCCCTCAGTCCCCATCCACCCCCTCAGTCCCCATCCACTCCCCTAAGTCCCCATCCACCTCCCCCTCAGTCCCCATCCACCCCCTCCCCCATCCACCCCTCCCCCATCCCACCCCCCTCAGTCCCCATCCACCCCCCCTCAGTCCCCATCCACCACTCCCCACCCCACCTCCTCTCAGTCCCCATCCCCATCCCACCTCCCCTCTCAGTCCCCATCCACCACCCCCTCAGTCCCCATCCACCACTACCCACCTCCTCTCAGTACCCATCCACCCCCCTCTCAGTCCCCATCCACCCCCTCTCAGTCCCCATCCACCCCCTCAGTCCCCATCCACCCCCTCAGTCCCCATCCACCCCCCCTCAGTCCCCATCCACTCCCCTCAGTCCCCATCCACCCCCTCAGTCCCCCCCTCAGTCCCCATCCACCTCCCCTCAGTCCCCATCCACCTCCCCCTCAGTCCCCATCCACCCCCCTCAGTCCCCATCCACCCCCTCTCAGTCCCCATCTACCACCCCTCAGTCCCCATCCACCCCCTCTCAGTCCCCATCTACCACCCCTCAGTCCCCATCCACCACTACCCACCTCCTCTCAGTCCCCATCCACCACTACCCACCTCCTCTCAGTCCCCATCCACCCCCCTCAGTCCCCATCCACCACTACCCACCTCCTCTCAGTCCCCATTCACCACTCCCTTCAGTCCCCATCCACCCCCCGTCAATCCCCATCTACCACCCCTCAGTCCTCATCCACCCCCTCATTCCCCATCCACCCCCTATCCATATTCCCCACAGTCTCTATCCACCCTGCCACCCCCCTCAGTCTCCATCCACCCCTATCCATATTCCCCCACAGTCTCTATCCACCCCCAACCCCCCTCAGTCTCCATCCACCCCTATCCATATTCCTCCACAGTCCCCACCCCCCTCAGTCCCCACCCCCAACCCCCTCCTCCATCCACCCCTATCCATATTCCCCCACAGTCCCCACCCCCCTCAGTCCCCACCCCCACCCCCAACCCCCAACCCGTGTGAAAAATCAAACCAGAAGTAACGTGTAAAACTTTTTTTTTTAAACTCTGTTCTTGTCAAAAGTTTAAAAACGTGTTGTTCCAGTTTGCAAATACGCTGTAATGAACGAGGTAAAAAAAAATGGGTTAATGTCAACGTATAGTGACCCGTGAACAGGAAGAATAGTGTTGAGCTGGGAAAAAGAGGTCTTACTGTATATATATATATATAGACCTGTCAGATCTGTTCCACCTCACTGGCCTGATCGCGTCATGATGTGTGGAAAAACACCCTGACCTTATTCACTGCCACCCACAGACCCGCGGACCAGCCTGGAACCAATTATAGAAACTTCCCCCCGGAAAGAAAGAAAATGGCCTTGTAACAAGAACAAGGTGTCCATATGCCTGAACCAGCCTCAAATGGAGGTTTGATATTAGAAGATTGCAGCAGAGAGGGAGATCCCTGGGATAGATGGGTAAAAGTGTGCTCCTCCTCAAGTCAAAGGGCCGATCCGGGAGGCAGTTGTTTCACTCACAATCAGGGATTGAGGATTTATTAAAAGCTGACGTTAATCCCTGGAAGGAATCCCACCCAGGCCAACATGTTTATAATACTTATCTTCATCCACTTGTTTCTAGAACAAATGGCACCCTATTCCCTACATAGTGCACTACTTCTGACCAGAGCCCTATAGGCCCTATGGACCCCCGGGTCTAAAGAAGTGCGCTATAAAATGAATAAGGTTTCATTTGTGACACAACCTCACAACAGGGCTGGCTGCTGGAGGGAATGTCAGGATAAGTTAATCAATAAGCAGCCGAGTGTTTTTCAACTCGTGTCAGAAGTCATTTTGGTTTTGGGGCTCTCAGAGAGATGACTCTACAGTGGCCTGTACTTCAGGTGAGACTGTGTTGGTTTTTGGTTTCCGGACGAGGCCTCCAATTACTGCTCTTCTATCTTTCTACTTCTACTGTGAGGGACGGATGACTGTAACATGTAGCAGTTTGTCTGTGAGGGACGGATGACTGTAACATGTAGCAGTTTGTCTGTGAGGGACGGATGACTGTAACATGTAGCAGTTTGTCTGTGAGGGACGGAGGACTGTAACATGTAGCAGTTTGTCTGTGAGGGACGGATGACTGTAACATGCAGCAGTTTGTCTGTGAGGGACGGAGGACTTTAGCATGCAGAAGTTTGTCTGTGAGGGACAGAGGTCTGTAGCATGCAGCATTTTGTCTGTGCGTAGGTGGTGGGTGTTGACAGACCAGGGTTGAAGATCCTCAGCCTAACAGCATCGTTCCCTCTCTTGGTGGGTGTTGACAGACCAGGGTTGAAGATCCTCAGCCTAACAGCATCGTTCCCTCTCTTGGTGGGTGTTGACAGACCAGGGTTGAAGATCCTCAGCCTAACAGCATTGTTCCCTCTCTTGGTGGGTGTTGACAGACCAGGGTTGAAGATCCTCAGCCTAACAGCATCGTTCCCTCTCTTGGTGGGTGTTGACAGAACAGCACCAGGGTTGAAGATCCTCAGCCTAACAGCATCGTTCCCTCTCTTGGTGGGTGTTGACAGACCAGGGTTGAAGATCCTCAGCCTAACAGCATCGTTCCCTCTCTTGGTGGGTGTTGACAGACCAGGGTTGAAGATCCTCAGCCTAACAGCATCGTTCCCTCTCTTGGTGGGTGTTGACAGACCAGGGTTGAAGATCCTCAGCCTAACAGCATCGTTCCCTCTCTTGGTGGGTGTTGACAGACCAGGGTTGAAGATCCTCAGCCTAACAGCATCGTTCCCTCTCTTGGTGGGTGTTGACAGACCAGGGTTGAAGATCCTCAGCCTAACAGCATCGTTCCCTCTCTTGGTGGGTGTTGACAGACCAGGGTTGAAGATCCTCAGCCTAACAGCATCGTTCCCTCTCTTGGTGGGTGTTGACAGACCAGGGTTGAAGATCCTCAGCCTAACAGCATCGTTCCCTCTCTTGGTGGGTGTTGACAGACCAGGGTTGAAGATCCTCAGCCTAACAGCATCGTTCCCTCTCTTGGTGGGTGTTGACAGACCAGGGTTGAAGATCCTCAGCCTAACAGCATCGTTCCCTCTCTTGGTGGGTGTTGACAGACCAGGGTTGAAGATCCTCAGCCTAACAGCATCGTTCCCTCTCTTGGTGGGTGTTGACAGACCAGGGTTGAAGATCCTCAGCCTAACAGCATCGTTCCCTCTCTTGGTGGGTGTTGACAGACCAGGGTTGAAGATCCTCAGCCTAACAGCATCGTTCCCTCTCTTGGTGGGTGTTGACAGACCAGGGTTGAAGATCCTCAGCCTAACAGCATCGTTCCCTCTCTTGGTGGGTGTTGACAGACCAGGGTTGAAGATCCTCAGCCTAACAGCATCGTTCCCTCTCTTGGTGGGTGTTGACAGACCAGGAGAAGATCCTCAGCCTAACAGCATCGTTCCTCTCTTGGTGGGTGTTGACAGACCAGGGTTGAAGATCCTCAGCCTAACAGCATCGTTCCTCTCGAATCCTCAGCGTTCCCTCTCTTGGTGGGTGTTGACAGTCAGCCTAACAGCATCCCCTCTCTTGGTGGGTGTTGAAGACCTTGAGATCCTGGGGACACGGGTTGAAGCTTCCAGCTCTTTCTCTGCTGCTGCTGTAGTTGTATTACGCCGTCCAGAATCGGCCTGGACATCAGAGAACGCTCTTGAATGTGGTTCCAAGACCTTGTTATCCTGGGGGTGGTGGGAGGCGTGCTGCTGGGGGGTGGATCTGGTGGTGCTAAGGAGAGCCCAACGCCTTCTCCCTGAACGTTACACAACAAGTTATGTACTGCGTCCCTAACGGCACCCTGTGGGTCCTGGTCAAAAGTAATAGTACACTATAAAGGGAATGGGGAGCATTTTGGGACACTGGCTTAGAGGCCCTAGCTCTGTTCAAGGTCTCATATCAGAGGCAATCATAAAGTGGAGACGGTTCCTCTGTTCTGTGTCCGTGGCTGGCTAACAGGATAACAGGCTAACAGGCTAACGGGCTAACAGGCTAACAGCAGAGGCCCTGTGGTGTGTGTGTGTGTGTGTGTGTGTGTGTGTGTGTGTGTGTGTGTGTGTGTGTGTGTGTGTGTGTGTGTGTGTGTGTGTGTGTGTGTGTGTGTGTGTGTGTGTGTGTGTGTGTGTGTGTGTGTGTGTACGTTCGTGTGTGTGTGGGGTGTAAGAAGCCGAGGAAACCCCAGGCTACCTCCTTAATGTTGGACTGAAGGGGACAGACTGACTGACTGAGTCACCGTGGCCCCGACACACACAAGAGGACAGACAGAGAAAGGGGATGTGGAGCAGTGGCCTGCAACACACTGCAATCAGTGACTGATGGATGAGACTCCGGCTCAACAACTCACTGTCTGACAGCCGCAGATACACTGTCCGTGAGAGGCTTGCACAGCGAGGCACATAGTGAACGTTGTTAGGAAATAACTGGATATTGTAATGCAATCGCTACCGAGTGCTACCGGGTTTCTGTACAGCACTTTGAGATATCAGCTGATGTACGAAGGGCTATATAAATACATTTGATTTGATTTGATTTGCTACTGTACTGAGCTAACGAAGGATGATGAAATGTGTCTTAACTTATGTCCTGTTACATTATGCTGTTATGATATGGCACTATGTTACAGTGTCTCCTGGACCGCTAGTCAGTTAACGTCTGTGTCTGTTAGCTTACATGGGTTTAGTTATCAAATCAATTCAGTTCAAGGGGCTTTATTGGCATGGGGAAACAGATGTTAACATTGCCGAAGCAAGTGAGATAGATAATATACAAAAAGTTAAATAAACAATAAAAAATGTACAATAAACATTACACTCACAGAAGTTCCAAAAGAATAAAGACATTTCAAATGTGTCTGTTATCTCTCATGTCTGTTATCTCTCATGTCTGTTATCTCTCATGTCTGTTATCTCTCATGTCTGTTATCTCTCATGCCTGTTATCTCTCATGTCTGTTATCTCTCATGTCTGTTATCTCTCATGTCTGTTATCTCTCATGTCTGTTATCTCTCATGTCTGTTATCTCTCATGCATGTTATCTCTCATGCCTGTTATATCTCATGCCTGTTATCTCTCATGCCTGTTATCTCTCATGCCTGTTATCGCTCATGCCTGTTATCTCTCATGCCGTATATGTAAACTCAATGATAAACCAGATTGTAGGACAGACTGTGATTTTAAAAATCTTAACATCCCATTTGAACCAGACAATTATTATAATGATTCTATTGATGCGTTTTTTAAAGCGACAAAATGGAGGATTGGCCAGGACCATAGAAAATCAAAAGGAAAGGTCTGGCCCTTAATAAATAGTACTGAACCACAAAGCAGACAGACATGGCGTTAAGGAAACGATAAGGAAATGGGGGCAGAGCTTTCTGTTTCAAAGAACTCTTACCATATCACGTTGTTAGCAGGCAGGAAGACTTGGCAGTGCAACACCACCCGGTGAACATGCCAAATACTGTCAGCACCAAAGGAATATAAAACACAACCATCAGTGAGTAATCCTCACCATTGCAGATTATTCATGTTCAATCTCTAACAGCACAAAGCAGAAAGGCTCAACTAATCTCCAACATCCAACATCCCCCTCTTCACATCCAATCTCACGCCTCTCGACAGGACATCTTACTGTAAACTCTGATATTCTAGATGGGCAGCTTGTTGTAAACAGAAACTCTAGATGGACAGCTTGTTGTAAACAGATATTCTAGATGGACAGCTTGTTGTAAACAGATTATAGAGGGACAGCTTGTTGTAAACTGATATTCTAGATGGACAGCTTGTTGTAAACTGATATTCTAGATGGACAGCTTGTTGTAAACAGATATTCTAGAGGGACAGCTTGTTGTAAACAGATATTCTAGATGGACAGCTTGTTGTAAATGGATATTCTAGATGGACAGCTTGTTGTAAACAGATATTCTAGATGGACAGCTTGTTGTAAACTGATATTCTAGATGGACAGCTTGTTGTAAATGGATATTCTAGATGGACAGCTTGTTGTAAATGATATTCTAGATGGACAGCTTGTTGTAAACAGATATTCTAGATGGACAGCTTGTTGTAAACTAGATATTATTCTAGATGGACAGCTTGTTGTAAACAGATATTCTAGATGGACAGCTTGTTGTAAACAGATATTCTAGATGGACAGCTTGTTGTAAACTGATATTCTAGATGGACAGCTTGTTGTAAACAGATATTCTAGATGGACAGCTTGTTGTAAACAGATATTCTAGATGGACAGCTTGTTGTAAACAGATATTCTAGATGGACAGCTTGTTGTAAACAGATATTCTAGATGGACAGCTTGTTGTAAACAGATATTCTAGATGGACAGCTTGTTGTAAACAGATATTCTAGATGGACAGCTTGTTGTAAACAGATATTCTAGATGGACAGCTTGTTGTAAACAGATATTCTAGATGGACAGCTTGTTGTAAACAGATATTCTAGATGGACAGCTTGTTGTAAACAGATATTCTAGATGGACAGCTTGTTGTAAACAGATATTCTAGATGGACAGCTTGTTGTAAACAGATATTTCTTTAGATGGACTAGCTTGTTGTAAATGGATATTCTAGATGGACAGCTTGTTTAAACAGATTATTTTGGACAGCTTGTCCTTGTGAAACAGATATTCTAGATGGACAGCTTGTTGTAAACAGCCAGCTGGTAAACTGATATTCTAGATGGACAGACAGAAGATGGGGAAATAAGATGGACAGCTTGTTGTAAACAGATATTCTAGATGGACATCTTGTCTTTCTTTTATAAAGACTATGCTTGGCCTCTTTGTTTTTCCTTAATTATTTTTGTCCTTATGATATTTCCCAGCCAGCTGGCTGCGGCAGACAGAAGAGGGGAAATAAGCTCCTTGTGTGTGTGTGTGTGTGTGTGTGTGTGTGTGTGTGTGTGTGTGTGTGTGTGTGTGTGTGTGTGTGTGTGTGTGTGTGTGTGTGTGTGTGTGTGTGTTGTCGTGGCATTTTGCTTTCCACCAGGGCTGAGTGGGATCATTATGGGATGTTCATGAGGCTTCCTCCGCTAATTGGTCTTCCCCTGAACACAGAAAGACTCTTGAAAAATATGACTGCAGGCGATAGAAACCTAATTAGGAAGTTTGCCACTAAAAGAGGAGCTCAGATCTGGAGATGAAGCTGGCTGGCAGTGCTATAGGCCAGACAAAACTAAACAGGGGAAACCCACAACAGTGGTGTTTAAACACATATAGTTTAAACAGACGTTATCTTAAACACTTCTATGGTATTTGTTAACAGTATTGGATTATAGGGATTTAGCCTGAGCTGCTGTAAGTTGGTTTTCTGCTGGTGATATTGAGCCATTTACATTCTATAAATGTCATGCAGAAAATCCTTTAATGCCTTTTTTATTCCGTTTGATATAATTGGTTCGTTTCATTTGAAATTCCCAATGTCTTCTCCTGTCCTGCAGCAGTGGTTTATACTAATACAGCCTTTATTACTGTGTATTCATGCAATCCCAACAAAGAACGAGGCACTACTTGAATTGTTTTGTATAAATAGACAGTCCGTGATATTTGTTCAGTAATGGAAATATAACATCATTCAAAGTAGGAGGTTTCAACACGTGACCCAGGGAATCCTTTTTCCCTATCAGTATGTATGGTACAAAAGCATCTCTGTTCTCCATGACTAGTATGTACGGTACAAAAGCATCTCTGTTCTCCATGACTAGTATGTATGGTACAAAAGCATCTCTGTTCTCCATGACTAGTATGTATGGTACAAAAGCATCTCTGTTCTCCATGACTAGTATGTATGGTACAAAAGCATCTCTGTTCTCCATGACTAGTATGTATGGTACAAAAGCATCTCTGTTCTCCATGACTAGTATGTATGGTACAAAAGCATCTCTGTTCTCCATGACTAGTATGTATGGTACAAAAGCATCTCTGTTCTCCATGACTAGTATGTATGGTACAAAAGCATCTCTGTTCTCCATGACTAGTATGTATGGTACAAAAGCATCTCTGTTCTCCATGACTAGTATGTATGGTACAAAAGCATCTCTGTTCTCCATGACTAGTATGTATGGTACAAAAGCATCTCTGTTCTCCATGACTAGTATGTATGGTACAAATCTCTGTTCTCCATGACTATATGTATGGTACAAAAGCATCTCTGTTCTCCATGACTAGTATGTATGGTACAAAAGCATCTCTGTTCTCCATGACTATTTTATTTATGGTACAAAAGCATCTCTGTTCTCCATGACTAGTATGTATGGTACAAAAGCATCTCTGTTCTCCATGACTAGTATGTATGGTACAAAAGCATCTCTGTTCTCCATGACTAGTATGTATGGTACAAAAGCATCTCTGTTCTCCATGACTAGTATGTATGGTACAAAAGCATCTCTGTTCTCCATGACTAGTATGTATGGTACAAAAGCATCTCTGTTCTCTTTACCATCTTTAATGTCAAACTGACCTTTGCAAGAAATGTTTTATTTGGGAGGAGGGAGGGGGGGTTCGACATTATCGTCTGTCACCAACATACATTTTCTTATTGTTCGCAGTTAGAAGCTGTTTATTTTCTGTTTTGTGTTTGATCTTCAGGATATGAAGAACTGTTCAGGGAGAAGAAGAGCATTTAAAGGTGAACCTTTGTCCTGTTTCTGGTCTCTACCTTAATAAATAAAAAAAAACATTACTGATTTCCAACGTGGGGAATGAAGTTTGAAAAACAATCAATACAATTATGTCCAACAAAAATGTATTTGATGAGCAGAACTGTCTCATTCTGATGAGCTATCTCTGTGCTCAGAGCTGTCTCATTCTGATGAGCTATCTCTGTGCTCAGAACTGTCTATTCTGATGAGCTATCTCTGTGCTCAGAACTGTCTAATTCTGATGAGCTATCTCTGTGCTCAGAACTGTCTAATTCTGATGAGCTATCTCCGTGCTCAGAACTGTCTCATTCTGATGAGCTATCTCTGTGCTCAGAACTGTCTCATTCTGATGAGCTATCTCCGTGCTCAGAACTGTCTCATTCTGATGAGCTATCTCTGTGCTCAGAGCTGTCTCATTCTGATGAGCTATCTCCGTGCTCAGAACTGATCTATCTCTGTGCTCAGAACTGTCTGATGAGCTATCTGATGAGCTATCTCCGTGCTCAGAACTGTCTCATTCTGATGAGCTATCTCCGTGCTCAGAACTGTCTCATTCTGATGAGCTATCTCTGTGCTCAGAACTGTCTCAATTCTGATGAGCTATCTCCGTGCTCAGAACTGTCTCATTCTGATGAGCTATCTCTGTGCTCAGTGCTCAGAACTGTCTAATTCTGATGAGCTATCTCCGTGCTCAGAACTGTCTAATTCTGATGAGCTATCTCTGTGCTCAGAACTGTCTCATTCTGATGAGCTATCTCTGTGCTCAGAACTGTCTCATTCTGATGAGCTATCTCTGTGCTCAGAACTGTCTAATTCTGATGAGCTATCTCTGTGCTCAGAACTGTCTAATTCTGATGAGCTATCTCTGTGCTCAGAACTGTCTAATTCTGATGAGCTATCTCTGTGCTCAGAACTGTCTCATTCTGATGAGCTATCTCTGTGCTCAGAACTGTCTCATTCTGATGAGCTATCTCTGTGCTCAGAACTGTCTCATTCTGATGAGCTATCTCTGTGCTCAGAACTGTCTAATTCTGATGAGCTATCTCTGTGCTCAGAACTGTCTCATTCTGATGAGCTATCTCTGTGCTCAGAACTGTCTCATTCTGATGAGCTATCTCTGTGCTCAGAACTGTCTAATTCTGATGAGCTATCTCCGTGCTCAGAACTGTCTCATTCTGATGAGCTATCTCTGTGCTCAGAACTGTCTCATTCTGATGAGCTCTCTGTGCTCAGATGTCTCCTGATGAGCTATCTCTGTGCTCAGAACTGTCTAATTCTGATGAGCTATCTCTGTGCTCAGAACTGTCTAATTCTGATGAGCTATCTCTGTGCTCAGAGCTGTCTAATTCTGATGAGCTATCTCTGTGCTTAGAACTGTCTAATTCTGATGAGCTATCTCTGTGTTCAGAACTGTCTCATTCTGATGAGCTATCTCTGTGCTCAGAATTGTCTAATTCTGATGAGCTATCTCCGTGCTCAGAGCTGTCTCATTCTGATGAGCTATCTCCGTGCTCAGAACTGTCTAGTTCTGATGAGCTATCTCCGTGCTCAGAGCTGTCTCATTCTGATGAGCTATCTCCGTGCTCAGAGCTGTCTAATTCTGATCTTGTCTGAGAGACAAGAGTTAAAAACCAGACCGAAATATTAAGTTAAAATTCACATTACTAGTCAAGGTATGTGACTAGTTCATTTCCTATTTTCAGTTTGGGTGGCGACCTATGTCTAGTTTTGGTATCCAGGCCTGTCACAACGTTTTATTAGCTAAATCTCAGTGCCTGTCACAATAGGGGCTCAGTAGGGTAAATGAAATACATCTCATTAATAATGTAAGGTGACGCTAGCAGAGGGTAGCATGGCCCTGGGAGCACTGAAGGATACCACAGTGAGAGTGACAGTGGACAAGAGAGGCCCT
This sequence comes from Oncorhynchus keta, assembly GCF_023373465.1. Lineage (NCBI taxonomy): Eukaryota > Metazoa > Chordata > Actinopteri > Salmoniformes > Salmonidae > Oncorhynchus > Oncorhynchus keta. The sequence goes on along the minus strand of NW_026291001.1, from coordinate 249,417 downwards.
CTGAAGGGTCCTGGCGTGGCCCTCCCTGCTACGCTCAACTGGAGCCTTTGTTGGTCACCCCTTCACTGTGGACCATACATGAGGGATTGGGGAGGGCTGGGTGGGCTTGGGATGGAATTGGGAGGGGGAGGGCTGGATGGGCTTGGGATGGAATGGGAGGGGGGAGTGGGGAGGGGGATGGGAGGAGGAATGGCTAGGGGGAGGGAGGGATGGGTGGGCTTGGGATGGAATGGCTAAAAAAGCGGGGGAGGGAGGGAGGGAGGGAGGGAGGGAGGGAGGGAGGGGGGAGGGAGGGAGGGAGGGAGGGAGGTGATGTGATGTGATGTGAGGTAAGATGGTTTCTGGGGGGGCGGTGTAAAAAAAGGAGGGGAGATGGGGTGGAGGGGAGTAACAGGGGGAGGGAAGGGAGATGGGGGGTTTAAAAGGGGAATGGGGAGATGGGGGTGGAAGGGGGAAGGGCGGGTTTGATCCCAAGTCAGGAGGTGTCTGGCTGGCTGAGACCTGCTGGGACGGTGGACCTCAGCATCCAGCCTCCTCCATTCTGACAGAACAAGTGTTATGTGAGATGTGAAGGGTGGCGCTGGTCCGTCTCAAGACCCCTGGATCAGGTGTTCCTCGTCAACCTGGCCCCCGGCTGCAGTGGAGCGTGTGTGTGTGTGTGTGTGTGTGTGTGTGTGTGTGTGTGTGTGTGTGTGTGTGTGTGTGTGTGTGTGTGTGTGTGTGTGTGTGTGTGCGTGCGTGCGTGCGTGCGTGCGTGCGTGCGTGCGTGCGTGCGTGCGTGCGTGCGTGCGTGTGTGTATGTGCAGCCCAGCCCTGGACCAGGCCATAACGTGTACTTGCGAGGCTGAGGAGATGCTACTAATGATAATGGATGCAGGTCTATTAACCATCAAACTGCTAATGGAATAGAACACGTCATGATTGGTTGGGGAGAATCAGCAGCCTTTCCTACTGTGGTAAAAAAAAACACAGGACAATACTAAATACCTTAGTGGCCAAAAATATCTCCCAGTTCTCCCATTTTAGCAAGTGATTTTATTCTGTTTTTGCAGCCATTTTGTTTGATTGGACTTGGACAAGTGGGTTTTCCATTGTGAATAACCCTATTCATTAGGACGGTATGAGACTGATACTTTCCATTACAATACCTCTAAAAAAAAAATTACAATTATTATTTATGACAGAATATGACAGAACAAAGACAGAAAGGGTTTAAAAAGCAGAAAAAACATAAATAAATGAATGTCAAGGGTGACCCTCTGCCATCACACCTCAACATTCAAATGGCTTGGACTCACTATTTCACTCTTCCATTGTTTTGGCTCTATTGTTCTGCTTCTAGTTGTGCCTCATTATTGGTCTATAGTTCTGCCTCATGAACTCTACCCTACTGAGGTTACATTTTGCAAAATCAAAGGGAGAGTATGGAGATTTACATGACGTGTCCAGGATAGATTTTGTTTTTCTAAATGGACCTGAATAATGTCCATCAGTAAGTGTAACAGTCAAATCCCAGACTCATTTAAATACTAAAAGGAAGAAAATGTAACAGCATTCAAAAATGAACTCCCTCAATTGAGAAAAATGTCAGATGGGTAAGGATGGAGAGAACAGGATGGAGAGAACAGGATGGAGAGAACAGAATGGAGAGAACAGATGGAGAGAACAGATGGAGAGAACAGGATGGAGAGAACAGGATGGAGAGAACAGAATGGAGAGAACAGAATGGAGAGAACAGAATGGAGAGAACAGAATGGAGAGAACAGAATGGAGAGAACAGGATGGAGAGAACAGAATGGAGAGAACAGAATGGAGAGAACAGAATGGAGAGAACAGAATGGAGAGAACAGGATGGAGAGAACAGAATGGAGAGAACAGAATGGAGAGAACAGGATGGAGAGAACAGGATGGAGAGAACAGGATGGAGAGAACAGGATGGAGAGAACAGGATGGAGAGAACAGAATGGAGAGAACAGGAATGGAGAGAACAGGATGGAGAGAACAGAATGGAGAGAACAGGATGGAGAGAACAGAATGGAGAGAACAGAATGGAGAGAACAGGATGGAGAGAACAGAATGGAGAGAACAGAATGGAGAGAACCGGATGGAGAGAACAGAATGGAGAGAACAGGATGGAGAGAACAGAATGGAGAGAACAGGATGGAGAGAACAGAATGGAGAGAACAGAATGGAGAGAACAGAATGGAGAGAACAGAATGGAGAGAACAGGATGGAGAGAACAGGATGGAGAGAACAGAATGGAGAGAACAGGATGGAGAGAACAGAATGGAGAGAACAGGATGGAGAGAACAGAATGGAGAGAACAGGATGGAGAGAACATAATGGAGAGAACAGAATGGAGAGAACAGGATGGAGAGAACAGGATGGAGAGAACAGAATGGAGAGAACAGAATGGAGAGAACACCTTTTAAGAGGTGTTGTGTTGGCCTCACTCTCCCACCCCTTTAAGAGGTTTTGTGTTGGCCTCACTCTCCCACCCCTTTAAGAGGTTTTGTGTTGGCCTCACTCGCCCACCCCTTTAAGAGGTGTTGTGTTGGCCTCACTCGCCCACCCCTTTAAGAGGTGTTGTGTTGGCCTCACTCTCCCACCCCTTTAAGAGGTCTTGTGTTGGCCTCACTCTCCCACCCCTTTAAGAGGTTTTGTATTGGCCTCACTCGCCCACCCCTTTAAGAGGTGTTGTATTGGCCTCACTCTCCCACCCCTTTTAAGAGGTGTTGTATTGGCCTCACTCTCCAACCCCTTTAAGAGATGTTGTGTTGGCCTCACTCTCCCACCCCTTTAAGAGGTGTTGTATTGGCCTCACTCTCCCACCCCTTTAAGAGGTGTTGTGTTGGCTTCACTCTCCCACCCCTTTAAGAGGTGTTGTGTTGGCCTCAGTCTCCAACCCCTTTAAGAGGTTTTGTGTTGGCCTCACTCTCCCACCCCTTTAAGAGGTGTTGTGTTGGCCTCACTCTCCCACCCCTTTAAGAGGTGTTGTATTGGCCTCACTCTCCCACCCCTTTAAGAGGTGTTGTGTTGGCTTCACTCTCCCACCCCTTTAAGAGGTGTTGTGTTGGCTTCACTCTCCCACCCCTTTAAGAGGTGTTGTGTTGGCCTCACTCTCCCACCCCTTTAAGAGGTGTTGTGTTGGCCTCACTCTCCCACCCCTTTAAGAGGTGTTGTGTTGGCCTCACTCTCCAACCCCTTTAAGAGGTGTTGTGTTGGCCTCCCCATCCCACCCCTTTAAGAGGTGTTGTGTTGGCCTCACTCTCCCACCCCTTTAAGAGGTGTTGTGTTGGCCTCCCTATCCCACCCCTTTAAGAGGTGTTGTGTTGGCCTCACTCTCCCACCCCTTTAAGAGGTGTTGTGTTGGCCTCACTCTCCCACCCCTTTAAGAGGTGTTGTGTTGGCCTCACTCTCCAACCCCTTTAAGAGGTGTTGTGTTGGCCTCCCTATCCCACCCCTTTAAGAGGTGTTGTGTTGGCCTCACTCTCCCACCCCTTTAAGAGGTGTTGTGTTGGCCTCACTCTCCCACCCATTTATGAGGTGTTGTGTTGGCCTCACTCTCCCACCCATTTAAGAGGTTTTGTGTTGGCCTCAGTCTCCCACCCCTTTAAGAGGTTTTGTGTTGGCCTCACTCTCCCACCCCTTTAAGAGGTGTTGTGTTGGCCTCACTCTCCAAACCCTTTAAGAGGTGTTGTGTTGGCCTCACTCTCCCACCCCTTTAAGAGGTGTTGTGTTGGCCTCAGTGTCCCACCCCTTTAAGAGGTGTTGTGTTGGCCTCACTCTCCAACCCCTTTAAGAGGTGTTGTGTTGGCCTCCCTATCCCACCCCTTTAAGAGGTGTTGTGTTGGCCTCACTCTCCCACCCCTTTAAGAGGTGTTGTGTTGGCCTCACTCTCCCACCCCTTTAAGAGGTTTTGTATTGGCCTCACTATCCCACCCCTTTAAGATATGTTGTGTCTTGGTTCTTAGGAAGAGTCGGTCATCAGTGACAGCTTCTATTGGAATCTGAGGGAGCGCTGGGGTAAGGAGACAGGGAGATATAAGTTATACCATCTCCATATCGTAGAGCAAATCCTCTCTGTAGAGACACTTGTACATTCCCACAATAATAGCTGGTGAAATAGATACATGATTTATGGCTGTTGATGGAAGGAAAGTAGTGGTGGGGATTTATATATATTTTTTTAAATGGGTTGAATTTGAAATTGTCTGATAGGAGAATGTGAAGTGAAGTCTTCAGGGATATCTGGGACTTCTGGTGGCAGCCATTACTGTACCACAGAGAAAGAGAGAGGACATTTGCTATTCTGTAGCCGACCAAACGCAACCTCGGGGACGAAGCTTGCAGTCACGCAGTGACTCTTCCAAGAGTTAAAACCTTTCTCTTGTTTGCTCCTGACAAGAGCCGTCTGAAAAACACTCATCTCCTATCGTGACATTTGTAGACTCCCGGGAGAGGCCTTGATGCCATACCTGGTTTAGAGTATTAGCTTGAACTCACTGGTGCAGAGGCTAATTATTCATTTCTCCTGCCGACACATCTTTTTAGCTCGACAAGGCTGAGACATTAGAGAGAGGGACCGTGGTGGAGCAGAGAGATGGCCCAGACAACGCTGAGACAGAGAGATGGCCCAGACAACGCTGAGACAGAGAGATGGCCCAGACAACGCTGAGATAGAGAGATGGCCCAGACAAGGCTGAGACATTAGAGAGATGGCCCAGACAAGGCTGAGACATTAGAGAGAGGGACCGTGGTGGAGCAGAGAGATGGCCCAGACAAGGCTGAGACATTAGAGAGAGGGACCGTGGTGGAGCAGAGAGATGGCCCAGACAAGGCTGAGACAGAGAGATGGCCCAGACAAGGCTGAGACATTAGAGAGAGGGACCGTGGTGGAGCAGAGAGAGGGCCCAGACAAGGCTGAGACAGAGAGAGGGCCCAGACACGGCTGAGACAGAGAGATGGCCCAGACAAGGCTGAGACAGAGAGATGGCCCAGACAAGGCTGAGACAGAGAGATGGCCCAGACAAGGTTGAGACAGAGAGATGGCCCAGACAAGGTTGAGACAGAGAGATGGCCCAGACAAGGCTGAGACATTAGAGAGATGGCCCAGACAAGGCTGAGACAGGGAGATGGCCCAGACAAGGCTGAGACATTAGAGAGATGGCCCAGACAAGGCTGAGACATTAGAGAGAGGGACCGTGGTGGAGCAGAGAGATGGCCCAGACAAGGCTGAGACATTAGAGAGAGGGACCGTGGTGGAGCAGGGAGATGGCCCAGACAAGGCTGAGACATTAGAGAGAGGGCCCAGACAAGGCTGAGACATTAGAGAGAGGGCCCAGACAAGGCTGAGACATTAGAGAGATGGCCCAGACAAGGCTGAGACATTAGAGAGATGGCCCAGACAAGGCTGAGACAGAGAGATGGCCCAGACAAGGCTGAGACAGAGAGATGGCCCAGACAAGGCTGAGACATTAGAGAGAGGGACCGTGGTGGAGCAGAGAGAGGGCCCAGACACGGCTGAGACAGAGAGATGGCCCAGACAAGGCTGAGACAGAGAGATGGCCCAGACAAGGCTGAGACATTAGAGAGATGGCCCAGACAAGGCTGAGACATTAGAGAGATGGCCCAGACAAGGCTGAGACATTAGAGAGAGGGACCGTGGTGGAGCAGGGAGATGGCCCAGACAAGGCTGAGACATTAGAGAGAGGGCCCAGACAAGGCTGAGACATTAGAGAGAGGGCCCAGACAAGGCTGAGACATTAGAGAGAGGGCCCAGACAAGGCTGAGACATTAGAGAGAGGGCCCAGACAAGGCTGAGACATTAGAGAGAGGGCCCAGACAAGGCTGAGACATTAGAGAGAGGGACCATGGTGGAGCAGGGAGATGGCCCAGACAAAGCTGAGACAGAGAGATGGCCCAGACAAGGCTGAGACAGAGAGATGGCCCAGACAAGGCTGATACAGAGAGATGGCCCAGACAAGGTTGAGACAGAGAGATGGCCCAGACAAGGTTGAGACAGAGAGATGGCCCAGACAAGGCTGAGACATTAGAGAGAGGGACCGTGGTGGAGCAGAGAGATGGCCCAGACAAGGCTGAGACATTAGAGAGAGGGACCGTGGTGGAGCAGAGAGATGGCCCAGACACGGCTGAGACAGAGAGATGGCCCAGACAAGGCTGAGACAGAGAGATGGCCCAGACAAGGCTGAGACATTAGAGAGAGGGACCGTGGTGGAGCAGAGAGATGGCCCAGACAAGGCTGAGACATTAGAGAGATGGCCCAGACAAGGCTGAGACATTAGAGAGAGGGACCATGGTGGAGCAGGGAGATGGCCCAGGCAAGGCTGAGACAGAGAGATGGCCCAGACAAGGCTGAGACAGAGAGATGGCCCAGACAAGGCTGAGACAGAGAGATGGGCCAGACAAGGCTGAGACAGAGAGATGGCCCAGACAAGGCTGAGACAGAGGGATGGCCCAGACAAGGCTGAGACATTAGAGAGAGGGACCGTGGTGGAGCAGGGAGAGGGCCCAGACAAGGCTGAGACATTAGAGAGAGGGCCCAGACAAGGCTGAGACATTAGAGAGAGGGCCCAGACAAGGCTGAGACATTAGAGAGAGGGCCCAGACAAGGCTGAGACATTAGAGAGAGGGACCATGGTGGAGCAGGGAGATGGCCCAGACAAGGCTGAGACAGAGAGATGGCCCAGACAAGGCTGAGACAGAGAGATGGCCCAGACAAGGCTGAGACAGAGAGATGGCCCAGACAAGGTTGAGACAGAGAGATGGCCCAGACAAGGTTGAGACAGAGAGATGGCCCAGACAAGGCTGAGACATTAGAGAGAGGGACCGTGGTGGAGCAGAGAGATGGCCCAGACAAGGCTGAGACAGAGAGATGGCCCAGACAAGGCTGATAC
>NW_026291001.1:212500-237500 GCF_023373465.1 Oncorhynchus keta | reverse complement strand
GTATCAGACCCATACATCACTGTACTGTATCAGACCCATACATCACTGTATCAGACCCATACATTACTGAAATACTGTATCAGACCCATACATCACTGGGGTACTATATCTGACCCATACATCACTGTATCAGACCCATATATCACTGGGATACTATATCAGACCCATACATCACTGTAATACTGTATCAGACCCATACATCACTGTAATACTGTATCAGACCCATACATCACTGTAATACTGTATCAGACCCATACATCACTGTAATACTGTATCAGACCCATACATCACTGTAATACTGTATCAGACCCATACATCACTGGGATACTATATCATACCCATACATCACTGTAATACTGTGTCAGACCCATACATCACTGTAATACTGTATCAGACCCATACATCACTGTATCAGACCCATACATCACAGTAACACTGTATCAGACCCATACATCACTGTATCAGACCCATACATCACTGGGATACTAATCAGACCCATACATCACTGGGATACTGTATCAGACCCATACATCACTGTAATACTGTATCAGACCCATACATCACTGTAATACTGTATCAGACCCATACATCACTGGGATACTGTATCAGACCCATACATCACTGGGATACTATATCATACCCATACATCACTGTAATACTGTATCAGACCCATACATCACTGTAATACTGTATCAGACCCATACATCACTGGGATACTGTATCAGACCCATACATCACTGTAATACTGTATCAGACCCATACATCACTGTATCAGACCCATACATCAGTGTAATACTGCATCAGACCCATATATCACTGGGATACATAATCAGACCCATACATCACTGTAATACTGCATCAGACCCATACATCACTGTAATACTGTATCAGACCCATACATCACTGTAATACTGTATCAGACCCATACATCACTGGGATACTGCATCAGACCCATACATCACTGGGATACTGTATCAGACCCATACATCACTGGGATACTGTATCAGACCCATACATCACTGGGATACTGTATCAGACCCATACATCACTGGGATACTGTATCAGACCCATTCATCACTGAGATACTGTATCAGACCCATACATCACTGTATCAGACCCATACATCACTGGGTATACTGTATCAGACCCATACATCACTGTATCAGACCCATACATCACTGGGATACTATATCAGACCCATACATCACTGGGATACTATATCAGACCCATACATCACTGTAATACTGTATCAGACCCATACATCACTGTATCAGACCCATGCATCACTGGGATACTATATCAGACCCATACATCACTGGGATACTGTATCAGACCCATACATCACTGAGATACTGTATCAGACCCATACATCACTGTAATACTGTATCAGACCCATACATCACTGTATCAGACCCATACATCACTGTGATACTGTATCAGACCCATACATCACTGAGATACTGATCACTGACCCATACATCACTGTATCAGACCCATACATCACTGACCCATACATCACTGTATCAGACCCATACATCACTGTATCAGACCCATACATCACTGTATCAGACCCATACATCACTGGGACACTGTATCAGACCCATACATCACTGAGATACTGTATCAGACCCATACATCACTGTATCAGACCCATACATCACTGTATACTGTATCAGACCCATACATCACTGTATCAGACCCATACATCACTGTATCAGACCCATACATCACTGGACCCATACATCACTGTATCACTGTATCAGACCCATACATCACTGAGATACTGTATCAGACCCATACATCACTGTATCAGACCCATACATCACTGTATCAGACCCATACATCACTGTATCAGACCCATACATCACTGGGATACTGTATCAGACCCATACATCACTGTATCAGACCCATACATCACTGTATCAGACCCATACATCACTGAGATACTGTATCAGACCCATACATCACTGTATCAGACCCATACATCACTGTATCAGACCCATATATCACTGGGATACTGTATCAGACCCATACATCACTGTATCAGACCCATACATCACTGGGATACTGTATCAGACCCATACATCACTGTATCAGACCCATACATCACTGGGATACTGAGAATTATCTAACTCTTCTAATGTAAAGACTGAAGATGGAAAGTAGGTACTTTATTTAAGACGCCCACATCTGCTGAAATGGTGTTAATTCTCCTCTAAACCCCAAAGAGACCATTGCCTGTGTTCAGGTGATCTGAAGTCTGAGATAACCCAGAGGAACTTCAAAGACCGAAACCCTGACGAGACACACACCTGTCACTCATTAAACACCCCCAGACAACGGAATTATGAGAATTATTCCTCAGTTTGAAAAAAAGTATAAAATATTCATTTTAATAAGGGATGTAAGATGATAATGAATTATATATATCTCATTGACGTATTTAAAACATGTCCTATATTATAATATCATTTGCATGGGGGAGACGGTGTAATGATGAGCGAGCCCAGTCCTCCTTCTAGCCCTCTTTCATGAACAACCGAATCAGGATGTGTGTTTCTTTCTGTTCCCCCGGCAACACAACGGTGACTCCTTGGTGTGTCTCATTAAAGTTTAACAGGAAGCCGTTTTAATTGTCAGTCTTTTGACAGGTTGATGGAGGCGAGGTGGAAATGAAGTTTTCTTCCTCCATGCATAATGCGATTTGGGAACCCATTGTTATTTTGGGAGGGAGCCACCGGTACCATGAGGCGGTGAGGTACTGTTGAATACCGTCTAACACACATCTAACTTTGAATTTCTCTATACGTGGGGGCGATTATAGTGGCCGTGATTTGATTAGAGCAGAGGCTTCAAACTCACCCAACTAGATACTATAGCCTAACCTAACACGGCCCTGAGCCGGTGTCCAGTTCAGATGAACGGCCCTGAGCCGGTGTCCAGTTCAGATGAACGGCCTGCTAATATCTCTGTTCTCAACTTTGTCAACTAAACAAGGATGTCCTCTTTGTCCTTTCTTATTGTTTCTTATAGTAAGCAGCAACTCTATGCTACGAGGAACTTGTCATGTGGAGAGGAACAGACATGACTTGTATTTGCTCAACACTTTGACTTGGATTGAGGCTGTGATATCTCTCTCAGAATAGACTGGAGATGTGATATCTCTCTCTGACTAGACTGGAGATGTGGTATCTCTCTCAGAATAGACTGGGGCTGTGATATCTCTCTCAGAATAGACTGGAGATGTGGTATCTCTCTCAGAATAGACTGGAGATGTGGTATCTCTCTCAGAATAGACTGGAGCTGTGATATCTCTCTCAGAATAGACTGGAGATGTGGTATCTCTCTCAGAATAGACTGGGGCTGTGATATCTCTCTCAGAATAGACTGGAGATGTGGTATCTCTCTCAGAATAGACTGGGGCTGTGATATCTCTCTCAGACTAGACTGGGGCTGTGATATCTCTCAGACTAGACTGGAGCTCAGAATAGACTGGAGGATGTGATATCTCTCTCAGACTAGACTGGAGCTGTGATATCTCTCTCAGACTAGACTGGAGCTGTGATATCTCTCTCAGACTAGACTGGAGAGCTATCTCTCAGACTAGACTGGAGATGTGATATCTCTCTCAGACTAGACTGGAGCTGTGATATCTCTCTCAGACTGACTGGAGATGTGATATCTCTCTCAGACTGACTATCTGATATCTCTCTCAGACTAGACTGGAGCTGTGATATCTCTCAGACTAGACTGGGGCTGTGATATCTCTCTCAGACTAGACTGGAGCTGTGATATCTCTCTCAGACTAGACTGGAGCTGTGATATCTCTCTCAGACTAGACTGGAGCTGTGATATCTCTCTCAGACTAGACTGGAGCTGTGATATCTCTCTCAGACTAGACTGGAGATGTGATATCTCTCTCAGACTAGACTGGAGCTGTGATATCTCTCTCAGACTAGACTGGAGCTGTGATATCTCTCTCAGACTAGACTGGAGCTGTGATATCTCTCTCAGACTAGACTGGAGCTGTGATATCTCTCTCAGACTAGACTGGAGCTGTGATATCTCTCTCAGACTAGACTGGAGCTGTGATATCTCTCTCAGACTAGACTGGAGCTGTGATATCTCTCTCAGACTAGACTGGAGCTGTGATATCTCTCTCAGACTAGACTGGAGCTGTGATATCTCTCTCAGACTAGACTGGAGCTGTGATATCTCTCTCAGACTAGACTGGAGCTGTGATATCTCTCTCAGACTGGAGCTGGAGCTGTGATATCTCTCTCAGACTAGACTGGAGCTGTGATATCTCTCTCAGACTAGACTGGAGATGTGATATCTCTCTCAGACTAGACTGGAGCTGTGATATCACTCTCAGACTGCGGCTGTGATATCTCTCTCTGACTAGACTGGGGCTGTGATATCTCTCTCAGACTGGAGCTGTGATATCTCACTCAGACTCGACTGGAGCTGTGATATCTCTCTCAGACTAGACTGGAGCTGTGATATCTCTCTCAGACTAGACTGGAGATGTGGTATCTCTCTCAGAATAGACTGGGGCTGTGATATCTCTCTCAGAATAGACTGGAGATGTGAGACTGGACTGGAGATGTGATATCTCTCTCAGACTAGACTGGGGCTGTGATATCTCTCTCAGAATAGACTGGAGATGTGATATCTCTCTCAGAATAGACTGGAGATGTGGTATCTCTCTCAGAATAGACTGGAGCTGTGATATCTCTCTCAGAATAGACTGGAGATGTGGTATCTCTCTCAGAATAGACTGGAGCTGTGATATCTCTCTCAGAATAGACTGGAGATGTGGTATCTCTCTCAGAATAGACTGGAGATGTGATATCTCTCTCAGACTAGACTGGAGCTGTGATATCTCTCTCAGAATAGACTGGAGCTGTGATATCTCTCTCAGAATAGACTGGAGATGTGGTATCTCTCTCAGAATAGACTGGAGATGTGGTATCTCTCTCAGAATAGACTGGAGCTGTGATATCTCTCTCAGACTAGACTGGAGATGTGATATCTCTCTCAGAATAGACTGGGGCTGTGATATCTCTCTCAGAATAGACTGGAGATGTGGTATCTCTCTCAGAATAGACTGGAGCTGTGATATCTCTCTCAGACTAGACTGGGGCTGTGATATCTCTCTCAGACTAGACTGGGGCTGTGATATCTCTCTCAGACTAGACTGGAGCTGTGATATCTCTCTCAGACTAGACTGGAGCTGTGATATCTCTCTCAGACTAGACTGGAGCTGTGATATCTCTCTCAGACTAGACTGGAGCTGTGATATCTCTCTCAGACTAGACTGGAGCTGTGATATCTCTCTCAGACTAGACTGGGAGCTGTGATATCTCTCTCAGACTAGACTGGAGCTGTGATATCTCTCTCAGACTAGACCGGAGCTGTGATATATCTCTCAGACTAGACTGGAGATGTGATATCTCTCTCAGACTAGACTGGAGCTGTGATATCTCTCTCAGACTGGAGCTGGAGATGTGATATCTCTCTCAAACTGGACTGGAGCTGTGATATCTCTCTCAGACTGGAGCTGGAGATGTGATATCTCTCTCAGACTAGACTGGAGCTGTGATATCTCTCTCAGACTAGACTGGAGATGTGATATCTCTCTCAGACTAGACTGGAGCAGTGATATCTCTCTCAGACTAGACTGGAGCTGTGATATCTCTCTCAGACTAGACTGGAGCTGTGATATCTCTCTCAGACTAGACTGGAGATGTGATATCTCTCTCAGACTAGACTGGAGCAGTGATATCTCTCTCAGACTAGACTGGAGCTGTGATATCTCTCTCAGACTAGACTGGAGCTGTGATATCTCTCTCAGACTAGACTGGAGCTGTGATATCTCTCTCAGACTAGACTGGAGCTGTGATATCTCTCTCAGACTAGACCGGAGCTGTGATATATCTCTCAGACTAGACTGGAGATGTGATATCTCTCTCAGACTAGACTGGAGCTGTGATATCTCTCTCAGACTGGAGCTGGAGATGTGATATCTCTCTCAGACTAGACTGGAGCTGTGATATCTCTCTCAGACTAGACTGGAGCTGTGATATCTCTCTCAGACTAGACTGGAGCAGTGATATCTCTCTCAGACTAGACTGGAGCTGTGATATCTCTCTCAGACTAGACTGGAGCTGTGATATCTCTCTCAGACTAGACTGGAGCTGTGATGTCTCTCTCAGACTAAACTGGAGATGTGATATCTCTCTCAGACTAGACTGGAGCTGTGATATCTCTCTCAGACTAGACTGGAGCTGTGATATCTCTCTCAGACTAGACTGGAGCTGTGATATATCTCTCAAACGAGACTGGAGCTGTGATATCACTCTCAGACTGCGGCTGTGATATCTCTCTCTGACTAGACTGGGGCTGTGATATCTCTCTCAGACTGGAGCTGTGATATCTCACTCAGACTCGACTGGAGCTGTGATATCTCTCTCAGACTAGACTGGAGCTGTGATATCTCTCTCAGACTAGACTGGAGCTGTGATATCTCTCTCTGACTAGACTGGGGCTGTGATATCTCTCTCAGACTAGACTGGAGCTGTGATATCTCTCTCAGACTAGACTGGAGTTGTGATATCTCAGACTCAGACTAGACTGGAGCAGTGATATCTCTCTCAGACTAGACTGGGGCTGTGATATTATCTCTTTCAGGCTCGACTGGAGCTGTGATATCTCTCTCAGACTAGACTGGGGCTGTGATATCTCTCTCAGACTAGACTGGGGCTGTGATATCTCTCCTGGAGGTCTCTGTTCTCTGCTCTCCCCTGTTCTCTGCTCTCTCCTGGAGGTCTCTGTTCTCCCCTCTCTGCTCAGAACAGAAGCCTCCAGGGGAGAGCAGAGAGTAGAGGCCTCCAGGAGTGAGCAGGGAGCAGAGACCTCCACGAGAGAGCAGAGACCTCCAGGGGAGAGCAGAGAACAGATGCCTCCAGGGGAGAGCAGAGAGGAGAGAGCAGAGAGCAGAGACCTCCAGCAGATAGCAGAGAACAAAGGCCTCCAGTAGAGAGCAGAGAGCAGAGGCCTCCGGGAGAGAACAGAGTCCTCTAGGAGAGAGCAGAGACCTCCAGGAGAGAGCAGAGACCTCCAGGAGAGAGCAGAGGCCTCCTGGGGAGAGCAGAGAGCAGAGGCCTCCAGGGGAGAGCAGAGAGCAGAGACCTCCAGGGGAGAACAGAGAGCAGAGACCTCCAGGAGAGAGCAGAGACCTCCAGGAGAGAGCAGAGACCTCCAGGGGAGAGCAGAGAACAGAGGCCTCCAGGGGAGAGCAGAGAGGAGAGAGCAGAGACCAGAGACTCCCGGAGAGAGCAGAGGCCTCCAGGAGAGCAGAGAGCAGAGACCTCCCGGAGAGAGCAGAGAACAGAGACCTCCAGGGGAGAGCAGACAGCAGAGGCCTCCAGGAGAAACCAGGGAGAAGAGACCTCCAGGAGAGAGCAGAGACTTCCAGCAGAGAGCAGATGCCTCCAGGAAGGAAACCCACACCAGTCCCAGACAGACACCAGGCCCAGACAGACAGAGCTGTCAGCTAGATGGGACCGACCCAGAGATGGGTCTCCCTGCCTGTGTTTCACTTTCCTTCAAAGACATACCGCCCATACATGCCTTAGGCGCTGGTACTCATTCTCCCCCTCCCCGCTCACGCCCCCCCCACCAAGGGTGTCCTCCCCTCCCTCCAACTCCCTCCCCCCTTCCCTTACCCTTACCCTGTGGGGTCCCCTCCCTCCCCTCCAACTCCCTCCCTCCCTCCCCTACCTTAGGGTGTAGGGTCCAAGGCTCCCCCTCCCCTCCCCTCCCCTCCCCTCCCCCTCTCATCTCTTCTTACTCCTCTGACTCCTTTTGTTTATGAATGATTAATAAATGACAGATTCGTTTTAACGGCACAACGTGGGCCCCGGTTTGGTGGCGTCACTTTTGACATGAATGCCACAGGGACGTGCCCCGCCCCGTCTCCCCCCTCAGCCCCCCCCTCGGAGGCGTCTCTACTCCCTCTCTGCCAGCTCTTCTTTGGGTGATGATGTGATGATGCTTGGATGAATCACTGAACCCAGCGTTGCTAACTCTTCAACTCTCCTGCAGATATTTTCCACGGGTTGGGTTGGCTGTGCTACAAATGTGAGGTTCAGGTCAACAAATCTACGAAGCACAAAATCATAATTCTCTTGTCTCTTAAAATCAATAATGAACTCTCTCTTTATAGGTACTGTAGGGTGTAGGGTGTAGGCTTTGTTTCTAGAGATACTGTAGGGTGTAGGGTGTAGGCTTTGTTTCTAGAGATACTGTAGGGTGTAGGGTGTAGGCTTTGTTTCTAGAGATACTGTAGGGTGTAGGGTGTAGGCTGTTTCTAGAGATACTGTAGGGTGTAGGGTGTAGGCTTTGTTTCTAGAGATACAGTAGGTTGTATGGTGTAGGCTTTGTTTCTAGAGATACTGTAGGGTGTAGACTGTTTCTAGAGATACTGTAGGGTGTAGGGTGTAGGCTGTTTCTAGAGATACTGTAGGGTGTAGGGTGTAGGCTGTTTCTAGAGATACTGTAGGGTGTAGGGTGTAGGCTTTGTTTCTAGAGATACTGTAGGGTGTTGGCTGTTTCTAGAGATACTGTAGGGTGTAGGGTGTATGCTGTTTCTAGAGATACTGTAGGGTGTAGGGTGTTGGCTGTTTCTAGAGAAACCGTAGGGTGTGGGGTGTAGGCTTTGTTTCTAGAGATACAGTAGGGTGTAGGGTGTTGGCTGTTTCTAGAGAGACTGTAGGGTGTAGGGTGTAGGCTGTTTCTAGAGATACTGTAGGGTGTAGGGTGTTGGCTGTTTCTAGAGAAACCGTAGGGTGTGGGGTGTAGGCTTTGTTTCTAGAGGGACTGTAGGGTGTGGGGTGTAGGCTTTGTTTCTAGATGGACTGTAGGGTGTGGGGTGTAGGCTTTGTTTCTAGAGAGACTGTAGGGTGTGGGGTGTAGGCTTTGTTTCTAGATAGACTGTAGGGTGTGGGGTGTAGGCTTTGTTTCTAGAGGGACTGTAGGGTGTGGGGTGTAGGCTTTGTTTCTAGAGGGACTGTAGGGTGTGGGGTGTAGGCTTTGTTTCTAGATGGACTGTAGGGTGTGGGGTGTAGGCTTTGTTTCTAGATGGACTGTAGGGTGTGGGGTGTAGGCTTTGTTTCTAGATGGTCTGTAGGGTGTGGGGTGTAGGCTTTGTTTCTAGATGGTCTGTAGGGTGTGGGGTGTAGGCTTTGTTTCTAGATGGACTGTAGGGTGTGGGGTGTAGGCTTTGTTTCTAGAGGACTGTAGGGTGTGGGGTGTAGGCTTTGTTTCTAGAGGGACTGTAGGGTGTGGGGTGTAGGCTTTGTTTCTAGATGGACTGTAGGGTGTGGGGTGTAGGCTTTGTTTCTAGATAGACTGTAGGGTGTGGGGTGTAGGCTTTGTTTCTAGATAGACTGTAGGGTGTGGGGTGTAGGCTTTGTTTCTAGAGGGACTGTAGGGTGTGGGGTGTAGGCTTTGTTTCTAGAGGGACTGTAGGGTGTGGGGTGTAGGCTTTGTTTCTAGAGGGACTGTAGGGTGTGGGGTGTAGGCTTTGTTTCTAGATGGACTGTAGGGTGTGGGGTGTAGGCTTTGTTTCTAGATGGACTGTAGGGTGTGGGGTGTAGGCTTTGTTTCTAGATGGGACTGTAGGGTGTGGGGTGTAGGCTTTGTTTCTAGATGGGACTGTAGGGTGTGGGGTGTAGGCTTTGTTTCTAGAGGGACTGTAGGGTGTGGGGTGTAGGCTTTGTTTCTAGAGGGACTGTAGGGTGTGGGGTGTAGGCTTTGTTTCTAGATGGTCTGTAGGGTGTGGGGTGTAGGCTTTGTTTCTAGATGGACTGTTATGTACTTTTTACTCCAGACATTTTCCCTGACACTCATAAGCACTTGGTACGTTTTGAATGCTTAGCGGGACAGGAAAATGGTCTAATTCGAACATCCCTGGTCATCCCTACTGCCTCTGATCTGGAGGACTCACTAAACAGAGAACATCCCTGGTCATCCCTACTGCCTCTGATCTGGAGGACTCACTAAACAGAGAACATCCCTGGTCATCCCTACTGCCTCTGATCTGGAGGACTCACTAAACAGAGAACATCCCTGGTCATCCCTATCCCTGATCTGGTGGACATCCCTACTGCCTCTGATCTGGTGGACTTACTAAACAGAGAACATCCCTGGTCATCCCTACTGCCTCTGATCTGGAGGACTCTGATCCCTAAACAGAAAACTGGTGGACTCATCCCTAATGCCTCTGATCTGGTGGACTTACTAAACAGAGAACATCCCTGGTCATCCTCTCATCTGATGGACTCTGATCCCTGCCTCTGCTCCGGAGGACTCACTAAACAGAGAACATCCCTGGTCATCCCTACTACCTCTGGTGGACTCACTAAACAGAGAACATCCCTGGTCATCCCCAATGCCTCTGATCTGGCGGACTCACTAAACAGAGAACATCCCTGGTCATCCCTACTGCCTCTGATCTGGAGGACTCACTAAACAGAGAACATCCCTGGTCATCCCTACTGCCTCTGATCTGGAGGACTCACTAAACGGAGAACATCCCTGGTCATCCCTACTGCCTCTGCCTCTGATCTGGAGGACTCACTAAACGCAGAACATCCCATCCCTACTGCCTCTGTCTGGTGGACTCCCCTACTGCCTCTGATCTGGAGGACTCACTAAACAGAGAACATCCCTGGTCATCCCTACTGCCTCTGATCTGGAGGACTCACTAAACAGAGAACATCCCTGGTCATCCCTACTGCCTCTGATCTGGAGGACTCACGAAACAGAGAACATCCCTGGTCATCCCTACTGCCTCTGATCTGGAGGACTCACTAAACAGAGAACATCCCTGGTCATCCCTACTGCCTCTGATCTGGAGGACTCACGAAACAGAGAACATCCCTGGTCATCCCTACTGCCTCTGATCTGGAGGACTCACTAAACAGAGAACATCCCTGGTCATCCCTACTGCCTCTGATCTGGAGGACTCACTAAACGGAGAACATCCCTGGTCATCCCTACTGCCTCTGATCTGGTGGACTCTGATCCCTACTGCCTCTGATCTGGAGGACTCACTAAACACACATTTTTCCTTTGTAAATGATGTCTGAGTGTTGGAGCGTGGCCCCTGGCTATCAGTAAATTAAACAAAACAAGAACACGGTGCCGTCTGGTTTATATATATCGATGGTGTATATTATTATATTAATATAAGGAATTTGAAATGATTTATAGTTTCAATTTTGATACTTAAGTATATTTTCAGGAATTACATTTTATTTTGATACTTAAAGTATATTTAGAACTGAAATACTATTTTACTGGCTGACTTTCACTTTTACTTTGAGTCATATTCTTTCTTTACTTTTACTCAAGTAGGACAATTGGGTAACGATTCAGACGACAGATATTAAACGTAACCCCCCCCCCCTCCATAGTAATTAGCATTATTTTAGACATGGTGAATAATACCTTGATTGAAGGCGCTACGTAAACACAGACTCATACGACTGAACTGTACTGATGTGTTCATACACCATATATACAATGAGAAATCAGAGACGCATCAACGGACAACGGGCCTACTTCCTTGTTAACCCTCTCGACTCAAATAGACAGAGTAGACAGGAGAGACAGTGAGACATGGAGACAGAGAGAGAGAGAGACAGAGAGAGAGAGAGAGAGAGAGAGAGAGAGAGAGAGAGAGAGAGAGAGAGAGGGAGAGAGAGAGACAGAGAGAGAGAGAGAGAGAGAGAGAGAGAGAGAGAGAGAGAGAGATCTTTAGCTAAGTTACGGAACAGCAGAGTGCAGAGGCACCCCCTCGTCTCCTTGATGTTTTTAATCACTTTGTTGTGACATCAAATGAACTTGACAGACCAGGGTATCGGAACAGTGCCTCTCTAAGACTTCAGTTCTCCTGCCGCTCCCCCCTGGGACTCTGCCAGGGCACTGACAGCTAATTGTTAATTGTTCGAGGGGCAACCTGGCAAAACGTAGCCTGCCTGCCTGCCTCCCTGCCTGCCTCCCAGCCTCCCTGCCACCCTGCCACCCTGCCTGCCTCCCTGCCTGCCTCCCTGCCTCCCTCCCTGCCTCCCTTGCTGCCTCCCTCCCTCCCTCCATCCCTGCCTCCCCTCCATCCCTGCCTCCTGCCTCCCTCCCTCCCTCCTCCCTCCCTCCCTCCTGCCTCCCTCCCTGCCTCCCTGCCTCCCGCCTCCCTCCCTCCTCCCTCCCTCCCTGCCTCCTGCCTGCCCCTCCCTGCCTGCCTGCCTGCCTCCCTCCTCCCTCGCCTCCCTCCTCCCTCCATCCCTGCCTCCCTCCATCCCTGCCTCCCTGCCTCCTCCCCTGCCCCCTCCCTCCCTGCCTGCCTGCCTGCCTGCCTGCCTCCCTCCCTGCCTCCCTGCCTCCCTCCCTCCCTCCCTCCCTCCCTCCCCCTCCCTGCCTGCCTCCCTGCCTGCCTGCCTCCTGCCTGCCTCCCTGCCTCCCTCGCTGCCTCCCTCCCTCCCTCCATCCCTGCCTCCCTCCATCCCTGCCTCCCTCCCTGCCCCCTCCCTCCCTGCCTGCCTGCCCTCCCTGCCCCTGCCTCCCTCCCTCCCTCCCTCCCTCCCTCCCTCCCTCCCTCCCTACCTCCCTCCCTCCCTCCCTCCCTCCCTCCCTCCCTCCTCCCTCCCTCCCTCCCTCCCTCCTCCCCCTGCTCCTGCCTGCCTGGTGTAAACCCCTGCAGCTGCCTCCCTCCCCCCTCCCTCCCTCCCTCCCTCCCTCCTCCCTCCCTCCCTGCCTCCCTGCCTGCCTGCTCATTGATGGTGTAAACCCTGCAGCTGCCTCCCTCTTCTCCTCATGCCTCCTCTCATCCCTCCCTCCTCCTGCCTGCCTCCCTCCTCCCTGCCTCCCTCCCTCCCTGCCTCCCTGCCTCCCGTCCCTGGTGCCTCCTCTCAACCCTGCCTCTGCCTCCCTCCCCCTCCCTCCCTGCCTCCTGCCTCCATGCCTCCCTCCTGGTCCCTGCCTCCCTGCCTCCTCCCTGCCTCCCTCCCTCCCTCCCTCCCTCCTCCCTCCCTGCCTGCCTGCCTCCCTCCCCCTGCCTCCCTCCCTCCCTCCCTCCCTCCCTCCTCCCTCCTCCCCCTCCCTGCCTCCCTCCCTGCCCCCTCCTCCCTGGTGTAAACCCTGCCTGCCGCCCTGCCTCCCTCCCTGCCTCCCTGCCTCCCTGCCTCCTGCCTGCCTCCCTGCCTGCCTCCCTCCTCCCTGCCTCCCCCTGCCTCCCTGCCTCCTCCTGCCTGCCTCCTGGTGTCCCTCCCTGCCTCCCCTTGCTGCCTCCTCCTCCCTCCCTCCCTCCTCCCTCCCTCCCTGCCTCCCTGCCTCCCTCCCTCCCTCCCTCCCTCCCTCCCTCCTCCCTCCCTGCCTCCCTGCCTCCCTGCCCTCCCTCCCTGCCTCCCTCCCTGCCTCCTGCCTGCCTCCCTCCCTGCCTGCCTGCCTGCCTCCCTGCCTCCCTCCCTGCCCCCTCCCTCCCTCCATCCCTCCTCCTCCATCCCTGCCTCCCTGCCTCCTCCCTGCCCCCTCCCTGCCTGCCTGGTGCCTCCCTCCCTGCCTCCAGCCTCCCTCCTCCCTCCCTGCCTCCCTCCCTCCCTCCCTCCCTGCCTGCCTGCCTGCCTCCCTGCCTGCCTCCCTCCCTCCCTCCCTCCCTCCCTCCCTCCATCCCTGCCTCCCTCCATCCCTGCAGCTGCCTCCCTCCCTGCCTCCTCCTCCCTGCCTGCCTGCCTGCCTCCTGCCTGCCTGCCTGCCTCCCTCCCTCCCTCCCTCCCTCCCTCCCTCCCCTCCCTCCCTGCCTGCCTCCTGCCTGCCTCCTGCCTGCCTGCCTGGTATCCCTCCCTCCCTCCCTCCTGCCTGCCTCCCTCCCTCCTGCCTCCCTGCCTCCTGCTCATTGATGGTGTAAACCCTGCAGCTGCCTCCCGTCTCCCTCCCTCCCCTCCTCCATCCCTCCCTCCCTCCCCTCCCTCCCTCCCTGCCTCCCTCCCCTCCCTCCCTGCCTCCCTCCTGCCTCCCTCCCTGCCTCCCTCCCTCCCTCCCTCCCTCCCTCCCTCCCTCCGTGCCTCCCTCCCTCCCCCTCCCTCCCTCCCTCCCTCCCTCCCTCTCCTCCCTCCCTCCCTGCCTCCCTCCTGCCTGCCTGCTTGTCGATGGTGTAAACCCTGCAGCTGCCTCCCTCCCTCCCCTCCCTCCCTCCCTCCCTCCCTCCTCCCTCCCTCCCTCCCCCTCCCTCCCTCCCTCCCTCCCTCCCTCCCTCCCTCCCCTCCCTCCCTCCTCCCTGCCTCCCGCCCTCCCCCTCCTCCCTCCCTGCCTCCTGCCTCCCTCCTCCCTCCCTGCCTCCCTCCCTCCCTCCCTCCCTCCTCCCTGCCTCCCTGCCTCCCCTGCCCGCCTGCCTGCCTCCCTGCCTCCTCCTGCCTCCCCTGCCTCCCTCCCTGCCTCCCTCCTCCCTCCCTCCCTCCCTCCCCTCCCCCTGCCTCCCTCCTCCCTCCCTCCCTCCTCCCTCCCTCCCTCCCTCCCCTCCCTCCCTGCCTCCCTCCCTCCCTCCCTCCCTCCCTCCCCCTCCCTCCCTCCCCCTGCCTGCCTCCCCCTCCCTCCCTCCCTCCCTCCCTCCCTCCCTCCCTCCTGCCTCCCTCCCTGCCTCCCCTGCCTCCTGCCTCCCTCCTCTCTGCCTCCTCCCTGCCTCCCTTCCCTCCCTCCCTCCCTCCCTCCCTGCCTCCCTCCCTCCCTCCCTCCCTCCTCCCTCCCTCCCCCTGCCTCCCTCCCTCCCTGCCTCCCTCCCTGCCTCCTGCCTGCCTCCCCCTGCCTCCCCCTCCTCCCTCCCTCCCTGCCTCCTCCCTCCCTGCCTCCCTCCCTCCCTCCCCTCCCTGCCTCCCTGCCTCCCTCCCTCCCTCCCTGCCTGCCTCCCTCCCTGCCTCCCTCCCTCCCTCCCTCCCTCCCTCCCTCCCTCCCTGCCTCCCTCCCTGCCTGCCTGCTCGTCGATGGTGTAAACCCTGCAGCTGCCTCCCTCCTCCCTCCCTCCCTCCCTCCCTCCCTCCCTCCCTCCCTCCCTCCCTCCCTCCCTCCCTCCCTGCCTCCCTGCCTGCCTGCTCGTCGATGGTGTAAACCCTGCAGCTGCCTCCCTCCTGCCTCCCTCCCTCCCTCCTCCCTCCCCTGCCTCCCTCCCTCCTCCCTCCTCCCTCCCTCCCTCCCTCCTCCCTCCCTCCCTCCTCCCTCCTCCCTGCCTCCTCCCTCCTCCCTCCCTCCCTCCTCCCTCCCTCCTCCCTCCCTCCTCCCTCCCTCCTCCCTCCTCCTCCTCCCCCTCCCTCCCTGCCTCCCTCCCTGCTTCCCTCCCTGCCTCCCTGCCTCCCTCCCTGCCTCCCTCCCTCCCTCCCTCCCTCCCTGCCTCCCTCCTCCCTCCTCCCCTGCCTCCCTGCCTCCCTGCCTGCTCGTCGATGGTGTAAACCCTGCAGCTGCCTCCCTCCCTCCCTCCCCCTCCCTCCCTGCCTCCTCCCTGCCCTCCTCCCTGCCTCCCTCCCTCCCTCCTCCCTCCCCTCCCCCTCCCCCCTCCCTCCCTCCCTGCCTCCCGATGCCTCCCTCCCTGCCTCCCTGCCTCCCTCCCTGCCTCCCTCCTGCCTCCTCCCTGCCTCCTGCCTCCCTCCCTCCCTCCCTCCCTCCCTCCCTGCCCCCTCCCTCCCTCCCTCCCTCCCTGCCTCCCTCCCTGCCTCCCTCCCTCCCTCCCTGCCTCCCTCCCTCCCTCCCTGCCTCCCCCTGCCTCCTCCCTCCCTCCTCCTGCCTCCCCCTCCCTCCCTCCCCCTGCCTCCCTCCCTGCCTCCCTCCCTCCCTGCCTCCCTCCCTGCCTCCCTCCCTGCCTCCCTGCCTCCCCCCTCCTCCCTCCCTCCCTCCTCCCTCCCTGCCTCCCCTCCCTCCCTGCCTCCCTCCCTCCCTCCCTGCCTCCCTCCCTCCCTCCCCTCCCTCCCCTCCCTCCCTGCCTCCCTCCTGCCTCCCTCCCTCCCTCCCTCCTCCCTCCTCCCTCCCTCCCTCCCTCCCTCCCTCCCTCCCTGCCTCCCTGCCTCCCTCCCTCCCTCCCTCCCTCCCTCCTGCCTCCCTGCCTCCCTCCCTGCCTCCCTGCCCCTCCCTCCCTCCCTCCCTCCCTCCCTCCCTCCCCTCCTCCCCCTCCCTCCCTCCCCCTGCCTCCCTCCCTGCCTCCCTGCCTCCCTCCCTCCCTGCCTCCTGCCTGCCTCCCTGCCTGCCTCCTCCTCCCTCCCTCCCTCCCTGCCTCCCTCCCTGACTCCTCCCTCCCTCCCTCCCTCCCTCCCTGCCTCCCTGCCTCCCTCCCTCCCTGCCTCCCTCCCTCCCTCCCTCCCTCCCTCCCTGCCTCCCTCCCTCCCCCTGCCTCCCCATCCCCCTCCCTCCTCCCTCCTGCCTCCTGCCTGCCTCCCTCCTGCCTCCCTGCCTCCCTGCCTCCCTCCCTCCCCTCCCTCCCTCCTCCCTCCCTCCCTCCCTCCCTCCCTGCCTCCCTCCCTGCCTCCCTCCCTGCCTCCCTCCCTTCCTGCCTCCCTCCCTCCTCCCTCCCTGCCTCCCTCCCTCCCTGCCTCCCTCCCTGCCTCCCTCCCTCCCTGCCTCCCCCTCCCTCCCTGCCTCCCTCCTGCCTCCCTCCCTGCCTCCCTGCCTCCCTCCCTGCCTCCCTCCCCTGCCTCCCCTGCAGCTGCCTCCCTCCCTCCCTCCCTCCCTCCCTCCCTCCCTCCCTCCCTGCCTCCCTGCCTCCCTGCCTCCCTCCCTGCCTCCCCCTGCCTGCTCGTCGATGGTGTAAACCCTGCAGCTGCCTCCTCCTGCCTCCTCCCTCCTCCCTGCCTCCTCCCTCCCTCCCTCCCTGCCTCCCTGCCTCCCTCCCTGCCTCCCTCCTTGCCTCCTCCCTGCCTCCCTCCCTGCCTCCCTCCCCCTGCCTCTCTCCCTGCCTCCCTCCCTCCTCCCTCCTGCCTCCCTCCCTCCCTCCCTGCCTCCCTGCCTCCCTCCCTGCCTCCCTCCCTGCCTCCCTGCCTCCTCCCTCCCTCCCCTCCCTCCTCCCTGCCTGCCTCCCTCCCTGCCTCCTCCCTCCTCCTCCCTCCCTCCTCCCTCCCTCCTCCTCCCTGCCTCCCTGCCTGCCTCCCTGCCTCCCTCCCTCCCTCCCTCCCTCCCTCCCTCCCTCCCTGCCTCCCTCCCCTCCCCCCTCCCTCCCTGCCTCCCTCCCTGCCTCCCTCCCTCCCTCCTCCCCCTGCCTCCCTCCTGCCTCCCTGCCTCCTCCTGCCTCCCTCCCTGCCTCCCTGCCTCCCTCCCCTCCCTGCCTGCCCTGCCTCCCTCCCTGCCTCCTCCCTCCTCCCTCCTCCCTGCCTCCCTCCCTCCCTCCCTGCCTCCCTCCCTCCCTCCCTCCCTCCTCCCTCCCTGCCTCCCTCCTCCCTCCCTCCCTCCCTGCCTCCCCTGCAGCTGCCTCCCGTCTCTTCTCCTCTCTGCCTCCCTCCCTGCCTCCCTCCCTCCCTCCCTGCTCGTCGATGGTGTAAACCCTGCAGCTGCCTCCCGTCTCTTCTCCTCTCTGCCTCCTCTCATCTCTATCTGTTGTTTTCTGTTCCCAGACACATCATATAAACACGATTTAGGCCACATTTGCGAGATCCCATTTGTGTCCTTTGTCCTCGCGGATGTTATTAAAACATGAGATTCCCCACTCCCGATGTATCTTTAACAGTGTTAATGCATTTCTCGCGCGTCAGACGATGACAGCAACTCTGTACTAGCTAGTCCGCCACAGGGGAAATTTACATGCATTTGAATTCACCCTGCCAAGCACTGCCATCTCGGCCTGACAGCCCATTTAACTGGGTGATAAGTTAATCTGCACTGCAACAGTGGAGAGGGTTACAGAACTTGAGCCTGAACCTCTTGGAGTGAATCATTTCAGCTCAGGTTCCTTTGAAAACCCTACTGATTATCAACTTGTGACTGACTCTCTGACTCCCACCTCTCCTCTTTAGAAACACCACTATACAGTATCTCTGACTCTCACCTCTCCTCTTTAGAAACACCACTATACAGTATCTCTGACTCCCACCTCTCCTCTCTAGAAACACCACTATACAGTATCTCTGACTCTCACCTCTTCTCTTTAGAAACACCACTATACAGTATCTCTGACTCTCACCTCTTCTCTTTAGAAACACCACTATACAGTATCTCTGACTCTCACCTCTCCTCTTTAGAAACACCACTATACAGTATCTCTGACTCTCACCTCTCCTCTCTAGAAACACCACTATACAGTATCTCTGACTCTCACCTCTCCTCTTGAGAAACACCACTATACAGTATCTCTGACTCCCACCTCTCCTCTCTAGAAACACCACTATACAGTATCTCTGACTCCCACCTCTCCTCTTGAGAAACACCACTATACAGTATCTCTGACTCTCACCTCTCCTCTCCTCATTAGAAACACCACTATACAGTATCTCTGACTCTCACCTCTCCTCTTTAGAAACACCACTATACAGTATCTCTGACTCTCACCTCTCCTCTTTAGAAACACCACTATACAGTATCTCTGACTCTCACCTCTCCTCTTTAGAAACACCACTATACAGTATCTCTGACTCTCACCTCTCCTCTTTAGAAACACCACTATACAGTATCTCTGACTCTCACCTCTCCTCTCCTCATTAGAAACACCACTATACAGTATCTCTGACTCTCACCTCTCCTCTTTAGAAACACCACTATACAGTATCTCTGACTCTCACCTCTCCTCTTTAGAAACACCACTATACAGTATCTCTGACTCTCACCTCTCCTCTTTAGAAACACCACTATACAGTATCTCTGACTCTCACCTCTCCTCTTTAGAAACACCACTATACAGTATCTCTGACTCCCACCTCTTCTCTTTAGAAACACCACTATACAGTATCTCTGACTCCCACCTCTCCTCTTTAGAAACACCACTATACAGTATCTCTGACTCCCACCTCTCCTCTTTAGAAACACCACTATACAGTATCTCTGACTCTCACCTCTCCTCTTTAGAAACACCACTATACAGTATCTCTGACTCTCACCTCTCCTCTTTAGAAACACCACTATACAGTATCTCTGACTCTCACCTCTCCTCTTTAGAAACACCACTATACAGTATCTCTGACTCCCACCTCTCCTCTCTAGAAACACCACTATACAGTATCTCTGACTCTCACCTCTTCTCTTTAGAAACACCACTATACAGTATCTCTGACTCTCACCTCTTCTCTTTAGAAACACCACTATACAGTATCTCTGACTCCCACCTTTCCTCTTTAGAAACACCACTATACAGTATCTCTGACTCTCACCTCTTCTCTTTAGAAACACCACTATACAGTATCTCTGACTCCCACCTCTCCTCTTTAGAAACACCACTATACAGTATCTCTGACTCTCACCTCTCCTCTCCTCTCTAGAAACACCACTATACAGTATCTCTGACTCTCACCTCTCCTCTCCTCATTAGAAACACCACTATACAGTATCTCTGACTCCCACCTCTCCTCTCTAGAAACACCACTATACAGTATCTCCGACTCTCACCTCTCCTCTCCTCATTAGAAACACCACTATACAGTATCTCCGACTCTCACCTCTCCTCTCCTCATTAGAAACACCACTATACAGTATCTCCGACTCTCACCTCTCCTCTCCTCATTAGAAACACCACTATACAGTATCTCTGACTCTCACCTCTCCTCTTTAGAAACACCACTATACAGTATCTCTGACTCCCACCTCTCCTCTCTAGAAACACCACTATACAGTATCTCTGACTCTCACCTCTCCTCTTTAGAAACACCACTATACAGTATCTCTGACTCTCACCTCTCCTCTCCTCATTAGAAACACCACTATACAGTATCTCTGACTCCCACCTCTCCTCTTTAGAAACACCCCGATATAGTATCTCTGACTCCCACCTCTCCTCATTAGAAACACCACTATACAGTATCTCTGACTCTCACCTCTCCTCTCCTCATTAGAAACACCACTATACAGTATCTCTGACTCCCACCTCTCCTCTTTAGAAACACCACTATACAGTATCTCTGACTCCCACCTCTCCTCTTTAGAAACACCACTATACAGTATCGCTGACTCCCACCTCTCCTCTCCTAGAAACACCACTATACAGTATCTCTGACTCCCACCTCTCCTCTTTAGAAACACCACTATACAGTATCTCTGACTCCCACCTCTCCTCATTAGAAACACCACTATACAGTATCTCTGACTCCCACCTCTCCTCTCTAGAAACACCACTATACAGTATCTCTGACTCCCACCTCTCCTCTTTAGAAACACCACTATACAGTATCTCTGACTCTCACCTCTGACTCTCACCTCTCCTCTCTAGAAACACCACTATACAGTATCTCTGACTCCCACCTCTCCTCTTTAGAAACACCACTATACAGTATCTCTGACTCCCACCTCTCCTCTTTAGAAACACCACTATACAGTATCTCTGACTCCCACCTCTCCTCTTTAGAAACACCACTATACAGTATCTCTGACTCCCACCTCTCCTCTTTAGAAACACCACTATACAGTATCTCTGACTCCCACCTCTCCTCTTTAGAAACACCACTATACAGTATCTCTGACTCCCACCTCTCCTCTTTAGAAACACCACTATACAGTATCTCTGACTCCCACCTCTCCTCTTTAGAAACACCACTATACAGTATCTCTGACTCCCACCTCTCCTCTTTAGAAACACCACTATACAGTATCTCTGACTCCCACCTCTCCTCTTTAGAAACACCACTATACAGTATCTCTGACTCCCACCTCTCCTCTCTAGAAACACCACTATACAGTATCTCTGACTCCCACCTCTCCTCTTTAGAAACACCACTATACAGTATCTCTGACTCTCACCTCTGACTCTCACCTCTCCTCTTTAGAAACACAGTGATAACAGTGTATGTGTTTTGCTTCTCAGCAAAAAAATGTACCAATGGGGAAACTGAATCACCAAATAATTTAAATAATGTGGGTAATGTGTTTTCAGTGACTCGGGTTTAATTTATAACCAATTAAAAGTAGGAATAGTGTCTCCCCCATTTGTCTTTTGATAGGGAGCAATGGAACCTTAGTACATTACAGTTCCATGCTCTGTTGTGTTGTTGATAATACATGTGTCTCCTCTGTCTCCTCTACACCAGCACTAACCCAGCTTGACACCTCTGATAGACAACATAGCCGTTATGAGTAAATACCCAGGTTGCATCAGGACTTCCCAGAGGGCAACATAGCCGAACTGTACCATGACCCTATAGGCACACTTTAGGTGTCCCAAACGAGCACCCTGCATTCCCTACGTAGTGCACTATTTTAGACCAGGGTTCATAGGGATCTGTTGAATAGTAGGGCACTATTTTAGACCAGGGTTCATAGGGATCTGTTGAATAGTAGGGCACTATTTTAGACCAGGGTTCATAGGGATCTGTTGGATAGTAGGGCACTATTTTAGACCAGGGTTCATAGGGATCTGTTGGAAAGTAGTGCACTATTTTAGACCAGGGTTCATAGGGATCTGTTGGAAAGTTTAGACCAGGCACTGTTGGAACTTTAGACCAGGGTTCATAGGGATCTGTTGGAAAGTAGGGCACTACTTTAGACCAGGGTTCACAGGGATCTGTTGAATAGTAGGGCACTACTTTAGACCAGGGTTCATAGGGATCTGTTGAATAGTAGGGCACTACTTTAGACCAGGGTTCATAGGGATCTGTTGAATAGTAGGGCACTACTTTAGACCAGGGTTCATAGGGATCTGTTGAATAGTAGGGCACTATTTTAGACCAGGGTTCATAGGGATCTGTTGGAAGTAGGGCACTACTTTAGACCAGGGTTCATAGGGATCTGTTGGAAAGTAGGGCACTACTTTAGACCAGGGTTCATAGGGATCTGTTGAATAGTAGGGCACTACTTTAGACCAGGGTTCATAGGGATCTGTTGGAAAGTAGGGCACTATTTTAGACCAGGGTTCATAGGGATCTGTTGGAAAGTAGGGCACTACTTTAGACCAGGGTTCATAGGGATCTGTTGAATAGTAGGGCACTACTTTAGACCAGGGTTCATAGGGATCTGTTGAATAGTAGGGCACTACTTTAGACCAGGGTTCACTATTTTTTAGACCAGGGTTCATAGGGATCTGTTGAATAGTAGGGCACTACTTTAGACCAGGGTTCCTAGGGATCTGTTGAATAGTAGGGCACTATTTTAGACCAGGGTTCATAGGGATCTGTTGGATAGTAGGGCACTACTTTAGACCAGGGTTCATAGGGATCTGTTGGATAGTAGGGCACTACTTTAGACCAGGGTTCATAGGGATCTGTTGAATAGTAGGGCACTACTTTAGACCAGGGTTCATAGGGATCTGTTGAATAGTAGGGCACTACTTTAGACCAGGGTTCATAGGGATCTGTTGAAAAGTAGGGCACTACTTTAGACCAGGGTTCATAGGGATCTGTTGGAAAGTGGTGCACTACGTAGGGAATAGTGTGGCATGACGGGTAAGGCAACCTCTGCGTCCATATCTTCAAGACATCAAAACCAACGTCACAGAGCCATGAAACCTCAGTTAGCCTTTAGGCTCAAGGGTGTTGGGGAAGGAGACCCCTTTAAGAGCAGGGCAGTATGGGTAATGTTTCTGAACCCAGTGGTTTTGACACGTTGAACCTAATTGCAAATACCGTGTAATGGATAAACGGTCAATTAATTAATTAATTAATTATTATTTAATTATTAATTAATATTAATATGCCATTCAGCAGACGCTTTTATCCAAAGCAACTTACAGTCATGTGTGCATACATTCTACGTATGGGTGGTCCCGGGAATCGAACCCACTACCCTGGCGTTACAAGCGCCATGCTCTACCAACTGAGCTACAGAAGGACCAATTATACAGTAATTTGGGGTATTATCAACAGTAAAATACTCTGAAACATTTTAAGGCAACATACTGTAAATTATGGTGCATTGTGGTGCATTATTTTGGTCGGGGCAAAATCTACTGTATTTACAGTAATTCTACAGTACCATATCTTTGGCACGCCAACAACCTTTTTACGTGGTATTGTCTGTGTCATTAAACATATTTTGAGACGTGCCTTGTTAGAGGCCATGTTTGTTGCAACCGCGCGTGAGAACGCTTTACCAAATTTAACTCATATGTGGTTTGTAGCGCCACATCAATTTGTATAGAGGACAGATCGGAGTGGCAGCAAGTGGGACACCTTAAACTGTTGAGCATTTTGGTCGTAACTTGTGGTCTAACTTTGCCCTGTCGTCACTGTCGGGTTGGAAGCCTTTGTTATTAAGGTCTCTAGAACAGAAAGTGATATTAAACATCAAATATTTATTAATATCCTCTAATGTGTGAACACTTTACCTAGCAGTGTACCTGCATGCACCGATCCCCCTTGTAATTACAGTAAAATACTGTGAAATGTAATATAATATCACCTCAATGAACTGTATTAAGTGATTCATCCATTTATATTATTAATTAATTCTGATTACGGTAACATTCACTTTTTTTTTTTTACAGTATAATATACAGTACATGTTATTGTATTGTACTGTGTCATTACACAGTAATTGTGTTGATAGCACATTTATACTACAGTGTAGTGATAGCCAACCTGTAAACTACTGTAAAATACACAGTAAACCCTTTACAGTGTAGTGATAACCAACCTGTAAACTACTGTAAAATTCACAGTAACCCCTTTACAGTGTAGTGATAACCAACCTGTAAACTACTGTAAAATTCACAGTAACCCTTTACAGTGTAGTGATAGCCAACCTGTAAACTACTGTAAAATTCACAGTAACCCCTTTACAGTGTAGTGATAACCAACCTGTAAACTACTGTAAAATTCACAGTAACCCTTTACAGTGTAGTGATCGCCAACCTGTAAACTACTGTAAAATACAAGGTAACCCTTTACTGTGTAGTGATAGCCAACCTGTAAACTACTGTAAAATACAAGGTAACCCCTTTACTGTGTAGTGATAGCCAACCTGTAAACTACTGTAAAATACAAGGTAACCCCTTTACTGTGTAGTGATAGCCAACCTGTAAACTACTGTAAAATACAAGGTAACCCCTTTACAGTGTAGTGATAACCAACCTGTAAACTACTGTAAAATTCACAGTAACCCCTTT
The DNA here is from genome assembly GCF_023373465.1 of Oncorhynchus keta. NCBI lineage: Eukaryota > Metazoa > Chordata > Actinopteri > Salmoniformes > Salmonidae > Oncorhynchus > Oncorhynchus keta. Next base: position 213,232 of record NW_026291001.1, on the reverse strand, counting down.
ACAGTGTAGTGATAGCCAACCTGTAAACTACTGTAAAATTCACAGTAACCCCTTTACAGTGTCGTGATAGCCAACCTGTAAACTACTGTAAAATTCACAGTAACCCCTTTACAGTGTAGTGATAGCCAACCTGTAAACTACTGTAAAATACAGTAACCCTTTACAGTGTAGTGATAACCAACCTGTAAACTACTGTAAAATGCACAGTAACCCTTTACAGTGTAGTGATAGCCAACCTGTAAACTACTGTAAAATACGCAGTAACCCTTTACAGTGTAGTGATAACCAACCTGTAAACTACTGTAAAGTTCACAGTAACCCCTTTAGAGTGTAGTGATAACCAACCTGTAAACTACTGTAAAATTCACAGTAACCCTTTACAGTGTAGTGATAACCAACCTGTAAACTACTGTAAAATTCACAGTAAACCCTTTAGAGTGTAGTGATAACCAACCTGTAAACTACTGTAAAATTCACAGTAACCCTTTACAGTGTAGTGATAACCAACCTGTAAACTACTGTAAAATTCACAGTAACCCCTTTACAGTGTAGTGATAACCAACCTGTAAACTACTGTAAAATTCACAGTAACCCCTTTACAGTGTAGTGATAGCCAACCTGTAAACTACTGTAAAATTCACAGTAACCCTTTACAGTGTAGTGATAGCCAACCTGTAAACTACTGTAAAATTCACAGTAACCCTTTACAGTGTAGTGATGGCCAACCTGTAA
>NW_026291001.1:117500-205000 GCF_023373465.1 Oncorhynchus keta | reverse complement strand
ACAGGGTGAAGGTGGGTCGAGAATGAGGGGATGATGACAGGGTGAAGGTGGGTCCAGAGTGAGGGATGATAGCTGGGTGGTGGTGGGTCCAGAATGAGGGATGACAGCTGGGTGGAGGTGGGTCCAGAATGAGGGATGATAGATGGGTGGTGGTGGGTCCAGAGTGAGGGATGATAGCTGGGTGGTGGTGGGTCCAGAATGAGGGATGATAGCTGGGTGGAGGTGGGTCCAGAATGAGGGATGATAGATGGGTGGTGGTGGGTCCAGAATGAGGGATGATAGCTGGGTGGAGGTGGGTCCAGAATGAGGGATGATAACAGGGAGGAGGTGGGCCCAGAATGAGGGATGATCGATGGGTGGAGGTGGGTCCAGAATGAGGGATGATAGCTGGGTGGAGGTGGGTCCAGAATGAGGGATGATAGATGGGTGGAGGTGGGTCCAGAATGAGGGATGATAGATGGGTGGAGGTGGGTCCAGAATGAGGGATGATAGCTGGGTGGTGGTGGGTCCAGAATGAGGGATGATAGCTGGGTGGTGGTGGGTCCAGAATGAGGGATGATAGCTGGGTGGAGGTGGGTCCAGAATGAGGGATGATAACAGGGGAGGATAGTGTGTGATAGTGTGTGATAGTGTGTGCTAGTGTGTGATAGTGTGTGCTAGTGTGTGCTAGTGTGTGCTAGTGTGTGATGTGTGGAGTGTGTGATGAGTGTGTGGGTCTGAGTGTGTGATGTGCCAGTGTGATAGTGTGTGATAGTGTGTGTGATAGTGTGTGATAGTGTGTGCTAGTGTGAGGATGATGCTAGTGTGTGATGTGTGATAGTGTGTGATAGTGTGTGCTAGTGTGTGATAGGATGATAGTGTGTGCTAGTGTGTGCAGAATGAGGGATGAGTGTGTGATAGTGTGTGATAGTGTGTGATAGTGTGTGATAGTGTGTGATAGTGTGTGCAGTGTGTGCTAGTGTGTGATAGTGTGTGATAGTGTGTGCTAGTGTGTGTGCTAGTGTGTGATAGTGTGTGCTAGTTAGGCCAGAGTGTGTGATAGTGTGTGTGTGTGTCAACATAGTGTGTGGATCCAGTGTGTGATAGTGTGTGCTAGTGTGTGATAGTGTGTGATAGTGTGTGCTAGTGTGTGCTAGTGTGCTAGTGTGTGATAGTGTGTGCTAGTGTGTGATAGTGTGTTATAGTGTGTGATAGTGTGTGATAGTGTGTGGCTGATGGGCTCCAGTGTGCTAGTGTGTGATAGTTTGTGCTAGTGTGTGCTAGTGTGTGATAGTGTGTGCTAAACCTGTGCTAGTGTGTGCTAGTGTGTGCTAGTGTGTGAGTGAGTGTGTGATAGTGTGTGCTGGTGTGTGCTAGTGTGTGATAGTGTGTGCTAGTGTGTGCTAGTGTGTGCTAGTGTGTGCTAGTGTGTGATAGTGTGTGATAGTGTGTGATAGTGTGTGATAGTGTGTGCTAGTGTGTGCTCGTGTGTGATAGTGTGTGCTAGTGTGTGATAGTGTGTGATAGTGTGTGATAGTGTGTGCTAGTGTGTGATAGTGTGTGCTAGTGTGTGCTAGTGTGTGCTAGTGTGTGCTAGTGTGTGATAGTGTGTGCTAGTGTGTGCTAGTGTGTGCTAGTGTGTGATAGTGTGTGCTAGTGTGTGCTAGTGTGTGCTAGTGTGTGATAGTGTGTGCTAGTGTGTGCTAGTGTGTGATAGTGTGTGATAGTGTGTGATAGTGTGTGATAGTGTGTGATAGTGTGTGATAGTGTGTGATAGTGTGTGATAGTGTGTGCTAGTGTGTGATAGTGTGTGCTAGTGTGTGCTAGTGTGTGATAGTGTGTGATAGTGTGTGCTAGTGTGTGCTAGTGTGTGCTAGTGTGTGCTAGTGTGTGCTAGTGTGTGCTAGCATGTTCAATGACTGTACAGGAACTATTCAGGATTTCAGCTTATTTTCAGAGATCTGTATCATTTCCTTGTGACTAGTTGTCTCTTTTTTTTGTTGTCTCCAAACATGTCTGATAGTAAGACAGTAAAAAAGAAGATGAACGTGTAAAGGAGAACATCAAACAGATCCTCAACAGTAACTATGAGTCAGGAGGCTCTCTGCTGTGTGACCCAATGACGTAGCTAGTTAAAACCAGGAACCAGGCTCTCTGCTGTGTGACCCAATGACGTAGCTAGTTAAAACCAGGAACCAGGCTCTCTGCTGTGTGACCCAATGACGTAGCTAGTTAAAACCAGGAACCAGGCTCTCTGCTGTGTGACCCAATGACGTAGCTAGTTAAAACCAGGAACCAGGCTCTCTGCTGTGTGACCCAATGACGTAGCTAGTTAAAACCAGGAACCAGGCTCTCTGCTGTGTGACCCAATGACGTAGCTAGTTAAAACCGGAACCAGGCTCTCTGCTGTGTGACCCAATGACGTAGCTAGTTAAAACCAGGAACCAGGCTCTCTGCTGTGTGACCCAATGACGTAGCTAGTTAAAACCAGGAACCAGGCTCTCTGCTGTGTGACCCAATGACGTAGCTAGTTAAAACCAGGAACCAGGCTCTCTGCTGTGTGACCCAATGACGTAGCTAGTTAAAACCAGGAACCAGGCTCTCTGCTGTGTGACCCAATGACGTAGCTAGTTAAAACCAGGAACCAGGCTCTCTGCTGTGTGACCCAATGACGTAGCTAGTTAAAACCAGGAACCAGTCAGGAAGCTCTCTGCTGTGTGACCCAATGACGTAGCTAGTTAAAATCAGGAACCAGGCTCTCTGCTGTGTGACCCAATGACATAGCTAGTTAAAACCAGGAACCAGTCTCTCTGCTGTGTGACCCAATGACGTAGCTAGTTAAAACCAGGAACCAGGCTCTCTGCTGTGTGACCCAATGACGTAGCTAGTTAAAACCAGGAACCAGGCTCTCTGCTGTGTGACCCAATGACGTAGCTAGTTAAAACCAGGAACCAGGCTCTCTGCTGTGTGACCCATTGACGTAGCTAGTTAAAACCAGGAACCAGGCTCTCTGCTGTGTGACCCAATGACGTAGCTAGTTAAAACCAGGAACCAGTCAGGAGGCTCTCTGCTGTGTGACCCAATGACATAGCTAGTTAAAACCAGGAACCAATCAGGAAGCTCTCTGCTGTGTGACCCAATGACGTAGCTAGTTAAAACCAGGAACCAGTCAAGAGGCTCTCTGCTGTCTGACCCAATGACATAGCTAGTTAAAACCAGGAACCAATCAGGAGGCTCTCTGCTGTGTGACCCAATGACGTAGCTAGTTAAAACCAGGAACCAGGCTCTCTGCTGTGTGAACTAATGACGTAGCTAGTTAAAACCAGGAACCAGTCAGGAGGCTCTCTGCTGTCTGACCCAATGACGTAGCTAGTTAAAACCAGGAACCAATCAGGAAGCTCTCTGCTGTGTGACCCAATAAGAGCGTCTGCTAAATGACTTAAATGTAAATGTAAATGTAAACGTAGCTAGTTAAAACCAGGAACCAGTCATGAGGCTCTCTGCTGTCTGACCCAATGACATAGCTAGTTAAAACCAGGAACCAATCAGGAGGCTCTCTGCTGTCTGACCCAATGACGTAGCTAGTTAAAACCGGGAACCAGGCTCTCTGCTGTGTGACCCAATGACATAGCTAGTTAAAACCAGGAACCAGTCATGAGGCTCTCTGCTGTCTGACCCAATGACATAGCTAGTTAAAACCAGGAACCAATCAGGAGGCTCTCTGCTGTCTGACCCAATGACGTAGCTAGTTAAAACCAGGAACCAGTCAGGAGGCTCTCTGCTGTGTGACCCAATGACGTAGCTAGTTAAAACCAGGAACCAGGCTCTCTGCTGTGTGACCCAATGACGTAGCTAGTTAAAACCAGGAACCAGGCTCTCTGCTGTGTGACCCAATGACGTAGCTAGTTAAAACCAGGAACCAGGCTCTCTGCTGTGTGACCCAATGACGTAGCTAGTTAAAACCAGGAACCAGGCTCTCTGCTGTGTGACCCAATGACGTAGCTAGTTAAAACCAGGAACCAGGCTCTCTGCTGTGTGACCCAATGACGTAGCTAGTTAAAACCGGGAACCAGGCTCTCTGCTGTGTGACCCAATGACGTAGCTAGTTAAAACCGGGAACCAGGCTCTCTGCTGTGTGACCCAATGACGTAGCTAGTTAAAACCGGGAACCAGGCTCTCTGCTGTGTGACCCAATGACGTAGCTAGTTAAAACCAGGAACCAGGCTCTCTGCTGTGTGACCCAATGACGTAGCTAGTTAAAACCAGGAACCAGGCTCTCTGCTGTGTGACCCAATGACGTAGCTAGTTAAAACCAGGAACCAGGCTCTCTGCTGTGTGACCCAATGACGTAGCTAGTTAAAACCAGGAACCAGTCTCTCTGCTGTGTGACCCAATGACGTAGCTAGTTAAAACCAGGAACCAGGCTCTCTGCTGTGTGACCCAATGACGTAGCTAGTTAAAACCAGGAACCAGTCAGGAAGCTCTCTGCTGTGTGACCCAATGACGTAGCTAGTTAAAATCAGGAACCAGGCTCTCTGCTGTGTGACCCAATGACGTAGCTAGTTAAAACCAGGAACCAGTCTCTCTGCTGTGTGACCCAATGACGTAGCTAGTTAAAACCAGGAACCAGGCTCTCTGCTGTGTGACCCAATGACGTAGCTAGTTAAAACCAGGAACCAGGCTCTCTGCTGTGTGACCCAATGACGTAGCTAGTTAAAACCAGGAACCAGGCTCTCTGCTGTGTGACCCATTGACGTAGCTAGTTAAAACCAGGAACCAGGCTCTCTGCTGTGTGACCCAATGACGTAGCTAGTTAAAACCAGGAACCAGTCAGGAGGCTCTCTGCTGTGTGACCCAATGACATAGCTAGTTAAAACCAGGAACCAATCAGGAAGCTCTCTGCTGTGTGACCCAATGACGTAGCTAGTTAAAACCAGGAACCAGTCAAGAGGCTCTCTGCTGTCTGACCCAATGACATAGCTAGTTAAAACCAGGAACCAATCAGGAGGCTCTCTGCTGTGTGACCCAATGACGTAGCTAGTTAAAACCAGGAACCAGGCTCTCTGCTGTGTGAACTAATGACGTAGCTAGTTAAAACCAGGAACCAGTCAGGAGGCTCTCTGCTGTCTGACCCAATGACGTAGCTAGTTAAAACCAGGAACCAATCAGGAAGCTCTCTGCTGTGTGACCCAATAAGAGCGTCTGCTAAATGACTTAAATGTAAATGTAAATGTAAACGTAGCTAGTTAAAACCAGGAACCAGTCATGAGGCTCTCTGCTGTCTGACCCAATGACATAGCTAGTTAAAACCAGGAACCAATCAGGAGGCTCTCTGCTGTCTGACCCAATGACGTAGCTAGTTAAAACCGGGAACCAGGCTCTCTGCTGTGTGACCCAATGACATAGCTAGTTAAAACCAGGAACCAGTCATGAGGCTCTCTGCTGTCTGACCCAATGACATAGCTAGTTAAAACCAGGAACCAATCAGGAGGCTCTCTGCTGTCTGACCCAATGACGTAGCTAGTTAAAACCAGGAACCAGTCAGGAGGCTCTCTGCTGTGTGACCCAATGACGTAGCTAGTTAAAACCAGGAACCAGTCAGGAGGCTCTCTGCTGTGTGACCCAATGACGTAGCTAGTTAAAACCAGGAACCAGTCAGGAGGCTCTCTGCTGTGTGACCCAATGACGTAGCTAGTTAAAACCAGGAACCAGTCAGGAGGCTCTCTGCTGTGTGACCCAATGACGTAGCTAGTTAAAACCAGGAACCAATCAGGAAGCTCTCTGCTGTGTGACCCAATAAGAGCGTCTGCTAAATGACTTAAATGTAAATGTAAATGTAAACGTAGCTAGTTAAAACCAGGAACCAGTCAGGAGGCTCTCTGCTGTCTGACCCAATGACATAGCTAGTTAAAACCGGGAACCAGGCTCTCTGCTGTCTGACCCAATGACGTAGCTAGTTAAAACCAGGAACCAATCAGGAGGCTCTCTGCTGTCTGACCCAATGACGTAGCTAGTTAAAACCGGGAACCAGGCTCTCTGCTGTGTGACCCAATGACATAGCTAGTTAAAACCAGGAACAAACCAGGAGGCTCTCTGCTGTCTGACCCAATGACGTAGCTAGTTAAAACCAGGAACCAACCAGGAGGCTCTCTGCTGTGTGACCCAATGACGTAGCTAGTTAAAACCGGGAACCAGTCAGGAGGCTCTCTGCTGTCTGACCCAATGACGTAGCTAGTTAAAACCAGGAACCAGTCAGGAGGCTCTCTGCTGTCTGACCCAATGACGTAGCTAGTTAAAACCAGGAACCAGTCAGGCCGACAGCACCAAGCATCTCTCTCTTTCGCAGGGAGTCTTTTAATCTCTGCAGAACAAAAATGAAGAGGCACAACGTTTCCCCAATTTATTTGCTTTTAAATTGAAGCTTTGGAGAAATCAGTAAAGGACAACAACAACAACAACAGATCTAAGAAGAGAGAGAGAGAGAGAGGGGAAAAAAGAGAGAGAGAACAAACTGACCTGCTGTAACATGAGTTAGTAGCTGGAAGGTAAAGCCTGCTTATATTGAAGCAAAGTTCTGAAAATAAGCAAAGAACAGAATGTATTGATTTTCGGTGGATTCTGGGTGTAGAATAGAGAAGGAATAGAGAAGTGCTCTTTGCCCGATACGTCCAAATGACATCCCCCGAGAGCTGCTTAATGGTAGGGGAGGGGAGGGGAGGGGCCTAGCCCGTCTCATGGATAGAACTGCCCTCGGGCTAGGGCTAATGGTATTGGCTGAGCCCGACGCTATAAGAAGTTATTTTCTAATAGCCAACTCTGTGTGTGCCAGGAAGACAGACGCTTTATTGATTGGACCAAATGCCCTTGAGTTGGTAACATCTGAAATGGAAAATCCACCAGGCTAGCAGAAACTTTCTGCCAGTTATGTTTCTGGACGGCAATGAGAGAGAAAGGGTTTCAGGTGGAGGGGTAGGGGTTAGGAGGAGGAGGAGGAGGAGGAGGAGGAGGTAGGAGGAGGAGGAGGTAGAGCCATAAGAAAGGGTTTCAGGTGGAGGGGGTAGGGGGTAAGAGGAGGAGGAAGGAGGAGGAGGTAGAGCCATGAGAAAGGGTTTCAGGTGGAGGGGGTAGGAGGGGTAGGAGGGGGTAGGAGGTAGGAGGAGGAGGAGGTATAGCCATGAGAAAGGGTTTCAGGTGGAGGGGGTAGGAGGAGGAGGAGGAGGAGGAGGGGGTAGGAGGTAGGAGGAGGAGGTAGAGCCATGAGAAAGGGTTTCAGGTGGAGGGGTAGGAGGAGGAGGGGTAGGAGGGGGTATGAGGGAGGAGGAGGAGGAGGTATAGCCACGAGAAAGGGTTTCAGGTGGAGGGGGTAGGAGGAGGAGGAGGAGGTAGGAGGAGGAGGAGGTAGAGCCATGAGAAAGGGTTTCAGGTAGAAGGGCTAGGGGGTAGGAGGAGGAGGAGGGGGTAGGTGGTAGGAGGAGGAGGTAGGAGGAGGAGGTAGAGCCATGAGAAAGGGTTTCAGGTGGAGGGGGTAGGAGGTAGGAGGAGGAGGAGGGGGTAGGAGGTAGGAGGAGGAGGAGGAGGTAGAGCCATGAGAAAGGGTTTCAGGTGGAGGGGGTAGGAGGAGGAGGTAGGAGGAGGAGGTAGAGCCATGAGAAAGGGTTTCAGGTGGAGGGGGTAGGAGGTAGGAGGAGGAGGAGGGGGTAGGATGTAGGAGGAGGAGGTAGGAGGAGGAGGTAGGAGGAGGAGGAGGTAGAGCCATGAGAAAGGGTTTCAGGTGGAGGGGTTTCAGGTGGAGGGGTAGGAGGAGGAGGAGGAGGAGGGGAGGTAGGAGGAGGAGGAGGAGGAGGAGGAGGAGGAGGAGGAGGTAGAGCCATGAGAAAGGGTTTCAGGTGGAGGGGGTAGGAGGAGGAGGAGGAGGAGGAGGAGGTAGGAGGAGGAGGAGGAGGAGGTACAGCCATGAGAAAGGGTTTCAGGTGGAGGGGGTAGGAGGAGGAGGTAGGAGGAGGAGGTAGGAAGGTAGAGCCATGAGAAAGGGTTTCAGGTGGAGGGGGAGGTAGGAGGAGGAGGAGGAGGTAGAGCTATGAGAAAGGAGTTTCAGGTGGAGGGGGTAGGAGGTAGGGGGGAGGGGGGAGGAGGAGGTAGGAGGAGGAGGTAGAGCCATGAGAAAGGGTTTCAGGTGGAGGGGAGGAGGAGGAGGTAGGAGGAGGAGGAGGAGGTAGAGGAAAGGGTTTCAGGTGGAGGAAGAGGTAGAGCCATGAGAAAGGGTTTCAGGTGGAGGGGTAGGAGGAGGAGGGAGGAGGAGGTAGAGCCATGAGAAAGGGTTTCAGGTGGAGGGGGAGGAGGAGGAGGAGGAGGAGGAGGAGGAGGAGGAGGAGGGGGGTAGGAGGAGGAGGAGGAGGAGGAGGAGGAGGAGAGCCATGAGAAAGGGTTTCAGGTGGAGGGGGTAGGAGGGGAGGAGGAGAGCCATGAGAAAGGTTCAGGTGGAGGGGGAGGAGGTAGGAGGAGGAGGTAGAGCCATGAGGAGGAGGTAGAGCCATGAGAAAGGTTCAGGTGGAGGGGGTAGGAGGTAGGAGGAGGAGGAGGAGGAGGAGGTAGAGCCATGAGAAAGGGTTTCAGGTGGAGGGGGTAGGAGGAGGAGGTAGAGCCATGAGAAAGGTTCAGGTGGAGGGGGTAGGAGGTAGGAGGAGAAGGAGGAGGTAGAGCCATGAGAAAGGTTCAGGTGGAGGGGGTAGGAGGTAGGAGGAGGAGGAGGTAGAGCCATGAGAAAGGGTTTCAGGTGGAGGGGGTAGGAGGAGGAGGTAGAGCCATGAGAAAGGTCCAGGTGGAGGGGGGGTAGGAGGGGAGGAGGAAGGAGGAGGAGGAGAGAGCCTTGAGAAAGGTTCAGGTGGAGGGGGGGTAGGAGGTAGGAGGTATAGCCATGATAAAGGGTTTCACGTGGAGGGGTAAGAGGTGGAGGTATAGCCATGATAAAGGGTTTCAGGTGGAGGGGGAGGAGGAGGAGGAGGAGGAGGAGGTAGGAGGAGGAGGAGGTAGAGCCATGAGAAAGGGTTTCAGGTAGAAGGGCTAGGGGGTAGGAGGAGGAGGAGGGGGGTAGGTGGTAGGAGGAGGAGGTAGGAGGAGGAGGTAGAGCCATGAGAAAGGGTTTCAGGTGGAGGGGGGAGGAGAAGAGGTAGGAGGTGGAGGAGGAGGAGGAGGGGGGGTTTCAGGTGGAGGGAGGAGGAGGAGGAGGAGGAGGAGGAGGAGGTAGGAGGAGGAGGAGGAGGAGGAGGGTAGAGCCATGAGAAAGGGTTTCAGGTGGAGGGGGTAGGAGGAGGAGGTAGGAGGCGGAGGTAGAGCCATGAGAAAGGGTTTCAGGTGGAGGGGGGAGGGGGTAGGCCAGGTAGGAGGAGGAGGAGGGGTAGGATGAGGAGGTGGAGGGGGTGGAGGTAGGAGGAGGAGGAGGTAGAGCCATGAGAAAGGGTTTGGAGGGGGTAGGTGGAGGGGTAGGGGGTAGGAGGAGGAGGAGGGGAGAAAGGTTCAGGAGGGGGTAGGAGGAGGAGGTAGGAGGAGGAGGAGGAGGTAGAGCCATGAGAAAGGGTTTCAGGTGGAGGGGGTAGGAGGAGGAGGAGGAGGAGGAGGAGGTAGGAGGAGGAGGTACAGCCATGAGAAAGGGTTTCAGGTGGAGGGGGTAGGAGGAGGAGGTAGGAGGAGGAGGTAGAGCCATAAGAAAGGGTTTCAGGTGGAGGGGGTAGGAGGAGGAGGAGGAGGTAGAGCTATGAGAAAGGGTTTCAGGTGGAGGGGGTAGGGGGGAGGAGGTAGGGGGTAGGGGGAGGAGAAGGAGGAGGAGGTAGAGCCATGAGAAAGGGTTTCAGGTGGAGGGAGTAGGAGGAGGAGGTAGGAGGAAGAGGTAGAGCCATGAGAAAGGGTTTCAGGTGGAGGGGGTAGGAGGAGGAGGTAGAGCCATGAGAAAGGGTTTCAGGTGGAGGGGGAGGAGGAGGAGGAGGAGGAGGAGGAGGAGGAGGAGGTGGAGGGGAGGAGGAGGAGGAGGAGGAGGTAGAGCCATGAGAAAGGGTTTCAGGTGGAGGGGGTAGGAGGGGGTAGAGCCATGAGAAAGGTTCAGGTGGAGGGGGTAGGAGGTAGGAGGAGGAGGAGGAGGAGGAGGTAGAGCCATGAGAAAGGTTCAGGTGGAGGGGGTAGGAGGTAGGAGGAGGAGGAGGAGGAGGAGGTAGAGCCATGAGAAAGGTTCAGGTGGAGGGGGTAGGAGGTAGGAGGAGGAGGAGGAGGAGGAGGTAGAGCCATGAGAAAGGGTTTCAGGTGGAGGGGGTAGGAGGAGGAGGTAGAGCCATGAGAAAGGTTCAGGTGGAGGGGGTAGGAGGAGGAGGAGGTAGAGCCATGAGAAAGGTTCAGGTGGAGGGGGTAGGGGGTAGGAGGTAGGAGGAGGAGGAGGAGGTAGAGCCATGAGAAAGGTTCAGGTGGAGGGGGTAGGAGGTAGGAGGAGGAGGAGGTAGAGCCATGAGAAAGGGTTTCAGGTGGAGGGGGTAGGAGGAGGAGGTAGAGCCATGAGAAAGGTCCAGGTGGAGGGGGTAGGAGGGGGTAGAGCCTTGAGAAAGGTTCAGGTGGAGGGGGTAGGAGGTAGGAGGTATAGCCATGATAAAGGGTTTCACGTGGAGGGGGTAAGAGGTGGAGGTATAGCCATGATAAAGGGTTTCAGGTGGAGGGGGTAGGAGGAGGAGGAGGAGGAGGAGGTAGGAGGAGGAGGAGGTAGAGCCATGAGAAAGGGTTTCAGGTAGAAGGGCTAGGGGGTAGGAGGAGGAGGAGGGGGTAGGTGGTAGGAGGAGGAGGTAGGAGGAGGAGGTAGAGCCATGAGAAAGGGTTTCAGGTGGAGGGTGTAGGAGGAGGTAGGAGGGGTAGGAGGGGGGTAGTAGGGGGTAGGAGGAGGTAGGAGAGGGTAGGAGGGGGTAGGAGGGTAGGAGGTGGTAGGAGGAGGTAGGAGGAGGTATAGCCATGATGAAGGGTTTCAGGTGGAGGAGGGTAGGAGGAGGTAGGAGGGGCTAGGAGGAGGTAGGAGAGGGTAGGAGGAGGGAGGAGGAGGTAGGAGGAGGTAGGAGGGGGTAGAGCCATGATGAAGGGTTTCAGGTGGTGGGGGTAGGAGGGGGTAGGAGGAGGTAGGAGGGGGTAGGGGGAGGTAGGAGGGGGTAGGAGCGGGTAGTAGGAGGTAGGAGGAGGTAGGAGAGATAGTTAGATGACAGGAACAGAATGTATTTTGTGTCATAGATAGATGACAGGAACAGACTGTATTTTTTTTTATTAAGAATGTGTTTATTAAATGAAAACCAAACCACACTGCTAATCATCTGAGCCGTTCTTCCTCCTCCACTCGGGCTTTGATAGAGTTCACGGAGAACAGGATCAAATGTATAGCACTTCCTGTGTTAATGATTCAAATGTATAGCACTTCCTGTGTTAATGATTCAAATGTATAGCACTTCCTGTGTTAATGATTCAAATGTATAGCACTTCCTGTGTTAATGATTCAAATGTATAGCACTTCCTGTGTTAATGATTCAAATGTATAGCACTTCCTGTGTTAATGATTCAAATGTATAGCACTTCCTGTGTTAATGATTCAAATGTATAGCACTTCCTGTGTTAATGATTCAAATGTATAGCACTTCCTGTGTTAATGATTCAAATGTATAGCACTTCCTGTGTTAATGATTCAAATGTATAGCACTTCCTGTGTTAATGATTCAAATGTATAGCACTTCCTGTGTTAATGATTCAAATGTATAGCACTTCCTGTGTTAATGATTCAAATGTATAGCACTTCCTGTGTTAATGATTCAAATGTATAGCACTTCCTGTGTTAATGATTCAAATGTATAGCACTTCCTGTGTTAATGATTCAAATGTATAGCACTTCCTGTGTTAATGATTCAAATGTATAGCACTTCCTGTGTTAATGATTCAAATGTATAGCACTTCCTGTGTTAATGATTCAAATGTATAGCACTTCCTGTGTTAATGATTCAAATGTATAGCACTTCCTGTGATAATGATTCTCTGCCTGGATGTCGTTTTCCAGCGAGGCACAGTCACATAAACACCAAACATTTCCTCCTTTGTTGAGTAGAATCATCCATAGGGTTTTAATTCAAGAGAGACCGCTATAAAATGACATTTAATTAATGCTCTAAAAAATAACAATCAATTATATCTGTCACGGTCACCTGACACGAGTACAGTTTCTAATAGTGAGAGCCAACATGCTCAGCTTAGTGAGACTTCAGTACAGTGTTTAAAAGGATGAAACTAGTTCTTCTTCCATTTAAGACTATTTAACTTTGAGTTAATACCACTGAGGCAAACAGTGTAATCCACATGAATCAGCAGTTGGGTTTGCTTGCTGAGAATCCTAGATGAAGTGAAACAGACTCGGGGTCCCACACCAATCACACCTCGTCAGGGGAGACTTCACAGTTTTCACAAAATGGAAGAAAGAAATAAAAAAGAAGATATTAAAAAATGAAAAGCCGTGTAGAAAAAAAGGCAACATGGAGAAAACAAATGTGTTGTTTTGAAAAGCCGCGCCGTCTCAAAGACCGTCAAGCCCTCAGTGAGTTCAACATCAAACCAACCAACTCCATTCATAGTTGTGTTTCTTGTGTCCGTCGTTAAATATGAAACGTAACATGATTAGTTTTCTTCTTCGTGCCTTTTGAAAGGAGGATCCATGAAGACACTGGGTTACCAGGGCCTTTGTTTCAGGTAGTCAACCTGACTAGGGTTACCAGCCCCTTTGTTTCAGGTAGTCAACCTGACTACTGCTGGGTTACCAGGGCCTTTGTTTCAGGTAGTCAACCTGACTACTGCTGGGTTACCAGCGCCTTTGTTTCAGGTAGTCAACCTGACTACCGCTGGGTTACCAGCCCCTTTGTTTCAGGTAGTCAACCTGACTAGGGTTACCAGCCCTTTGTTTCAGGTAGTCAACCTGACTACCGCTGGGTTACCAGCCCCTTTGTTTCAGGTAGTCAACCTGACTACTGCTGGGTTACCAGCCCCTTTGTTTCAGGTAGTCAACCTGACTAGGGTTACCAGCCCCTTTGTTTCAGGTAGTCAACCTGACTACCGCTGGGTTACCAGCCCCTTTGTTTCAGGTAGTCAACCTGACTACCGCTGGGTTACCAGCCCCTTTGTTTCAGGTAGTCAACCTGACTACCGCTGGGTTACCAGCCAGCCTTTGTTTCAGGTAGTCAACCTGACTAGGGTTACCAGCCCTTTGTTTCAGGTAGTCAACCTGACTACTGCTGGGTTACCAGCGCCTTTGTTTCAGGTAGTCAACCTGACTACTGCTGGGTTACCAGCCCTTTGTTTCTGTGTATAATTGTAACCTGTTTCAGGTAGTCATTAGTCGTTGATTGTGAGGTCATTTCTGTGTTTCAGTATAATTGTAACCTGTTACGTGATTAGTCGTTGATTGTGAGGTCATTTCTGTGTGTATAATTGTAACCTGTTGCCTGATTAGTCGTTGATTGTGAGGTCATTTCTGTGTGTATAATTGTAACCTGTTGTCTGATTAGTCGTTGATTGTGAGGTCATTTCTGTGTGTATAATTGTAACCTGTTGTCTGATTAGTCGTTGATTGTGAGGTCATTTCTGTGTGTATAATTGTAACCTGTTGTCTGATTAGTCGGTGATTGTGAGGTCATTTCTGTGTGTATAATTGTAACCTGTTGTCTGATTAGTCGTTGATTGTGAGGTCATTTCTGTGTGTATAATTGTAACCTGTTGTCTGATTAGTCGTTGATTGTGAGGTCATTTCTGTGTATAATTGTAACCTGTTGTAAGTCCATTTCTGTTGTATAATTGTAACCTGTTGTCTGATTAGTCGTTGATTGTGAGGTCATTTCTCTATAATTGTAACCTGTTGTCTGATTAGTCGTTGATTGTGAGGTCATTTCTGTGTGTAAATTGTACCTGTTGTCTGATTAGTCGTTGATTGTGAGGTCATTTCTGTGTGTATAATTGTAACCTGTTGCCTGATTAGTCGTTGATTGTGAGGTCATTTCTGTGTGTATAATTGTAACCTGTTGCCTGATTAGTCGTTGATTGTGAGGTCATTTCTGTGTGTATAATTGTAACCTGTTGTCTGATTAGTCGTTGATTGTGAGGTCATTTCTGTGTGTATAATTGTAACCTGTTGTCTGATTAGTCGTTGATTGTGAGGTCATTTCTGTGTGTATAATTGTAACCTGTTGTCTGATTAGTCTTGATTGTGAGTCATTTCTGTGTATAATTGTAACCTGTTGTGATTAGTCGTCATTTCTGTGTGTATAATTGTAACCTGTTGCCTGATTAGTCGTTGATTGTGAGGTCATTTCTGTGTGTATAATTGTAACCTGTTGTCTGATTAGTCGTTGATTGTGAGGTCATTTCTGTGTGTATAATTGTAACCTGTTGTGATTAGATTGTGAGGTCATTTCTGATTAGTCGTTGATTGTGAGGTCATTTCTGTGATTGTAACCTGATTAGTCGTCATTTCTGTGTGTATAATTGTAACCTGTTGTCTGATTAGTCGTTGATTGTGAGGTCATAATTGTAACCTGTTGCTGATTAGTCGTTGATTGTGAGGTCATTTCTGTGTGTATAATTGTAACCTGTTGTCTGATTAGTCGTTGATTGTGAGGTCATTTCTGTGTGTATAATTGTAACCTGTTGTCTGATTAGTCGTTGATTGTGAGGTCATTTCTGTGTGTATAATTGTAACCTGTTGTCTGATTAGTCGTTGATTGTGAGGTCAACCTTTCTGTTAGTCGTATAATTGTGTAACCTGTTGCCTGATTAGTCGTTGATTGTGAGGTCATTTCTGTGTGTATAATTGTAACCTGTTGTCTGATTAGTCGTTGATTGTGAGGTCATTTCTCTGTGTATAATTGTAACCTGTTGTCTGATTAGTCGTTGATTGTGAGGTCATTTCTGTGTGTATAATTGTAACCTGTTGTCTGATTAGTCGTTGATTGTGAGGTCATTTCTGTGTGTATAATTGTAACCTGTTGTCTGATTAGTCGTTGATTGTGAGGTCATTTCTGTGTGTATAATTGTAACCTGTTGTCTGATTAGTCGTTGATTGTGAGGTCATTTCTGTGTGTATAATTTCTGTAACCTGTTGTCTGATTAGTCGTTGATTGTGAGGTCATTTCTGTGTGTATAATTGTAACCTGTTGTCTGATTAGTCGTTGATTGTGAGGTCATTTCTGTGTGTATAATTGTAACCTGTTGTCTGATTAGTCATTTCTTGTGAGGTCATTTCTGTGTGTATAATTGTAACCTGTTGTCTGATTAGTCGTTGATTGTGAGGTCATTTCTGTGTGTATAATTGTAACCTGTTGCCTGATTAGTCGTTGATTGTGAGGTCATTTCTGTGTGTATAATTGTAACCTGTTGTCTGATTAGTCGTTGATTGTGAGGTCATTTCTGTGTGTATAATTGTAACCTGTTGTCTGATTAGTCGTTGATTGTGAGGTCATTTCTGTGTGTATAATTGTAACCTGTTGTCTGATTAGTCGTTGATTGTGAGGTCATTTCTGTGTGTATAATTGTAACCTGTTGTCTGATTAGTCGTTGATTGTGAGGTCATTTCTGTGTGTATAATTGTAACCTGTTGTCTGATCTGATTAATTGTCGTTGTTGTGAGGTCATTTCTGATTGTGAACCTGGTCATTTCTGTTCTGTGTATAATTGTAACCTGTTGTCTGATTAGTCGTTGATTGTGAGGTCATTTCTGTGTGTATAATTGTAACCTGTTGTCTGATTAGTCGTTGATTGTGAGGTCATTTCTCTGTGTATAATTGTAACCTGTTGTCTGATTAGTCGTTGATTGTGAGGTCATTTCTGTGTGTATAATTGTAACCTGTTGTCTGATTAGTCGTTGATTGTGAGGTCATTTCTGTGTGTATAATTGTAACCTGTTGTCTGATTAGTCGTTGATTGTGAGGTCATTTCTGTGTGTATAATTGTAACCTGTTGTCTGATTAGTCGTTGATTGTGAGGTCATTTCTGTGTGTATAATTGTAACCTGTTGTCTGATTAGTCGTTGATTGTGAGGTCATTTCTGTGTGTATAATTGTAATTGTTGTCTGAAGTCCTGTTGTGAGGTCATTTCTGATTAACCTGTCGATTGATTGTGATTGTGTCATTTCTGTGTGTATAATTGTAACCTGTTGTCTGATTAGTCGTTGATTGTGAGGTCATTTCTGTGTGTATAATTGTAACCTGTTGTCTGATTAGTCGTTGATTGTGAGGTCATTTCTGTGTGTATAATTGTAACCTGTTGTCTGATTAGTCGTTTAGTCGATTGTGAGGTCATTTCTGATTGTCATTTCTGTATAATTGTAACCTGTTGTCTGATTAGTCGTTGATTGTGAGGTCATTTCTGTGTGTATAATTGTAACCTGTTGTCTGATTAGTCGATTGATTGTGAGGTCATTTCTGTGTGTATAATTGTAACCTGTTGTCCTGATTAGTCGTTGATTGTGAGGTCATTTCTGTGTGTATAATTGTAACCTGTTGTCTGATTAGTCGTTGATTGTGAGGTCATTTCTGTGTGTATAATTGTAACCTGTTGCCTGATTAGTCGTTGATTGTGAGGTCATTTCTGTGTGTATAATTGTAACCTGTTGTCTGATTAGTCTGATTGTGAGTTTCTGTGTGTATAATTGTAACCTGTTGTCTGATTATTTCGTGATTGTGAGTATAATTGTAACCTGTTGTCTGATTAGTCGTTGATCTGTGAGGACATTTCTGTGTGTATAATTGAGGTCATTTCTGTGTGTATAATTGTAACCTGTTGTCTGATTAGTCGTTGATTGTGAGGTCATTTCTGTGTGTATAATTGTAACCTGTTGTCTGATTAGTCGTTGATTGTGAGGTCATTTCTGTGTGTATAATTGTAACCTGTTGTCTGATTAGTCGTTGATTGTGAGGTCATTTCTGTGTGTATAATTGTAACCTGTTGTCTGATTAGTCGTTGATTGTGAGGTCATTTCTGTGTGTATAATTGTAACCTGTTGTCTGATTAGTCGATTGATTGTGAGGTCATTTCTGTGTGTATAATTGTAACCTGTTGTCTGATTAGTCGTTGATTGTGAGGTCATTTCTGTGTGTATAATTGTAACCTGTTGTCTGATTAGTCGTTGATTGTGAGGTCATTTCTGTGTGTATAATTGTAACCTGTTGTCTGATTAGTCGTTGATTGTGAGGTCATTTCTGTGTGTATAATTGTAACCTGTTGTCTGATTAGTCGTGAGGTCATGATTGTGAGGTCATTTCTGTGTGTATAATTGTAACATTTCTGTGTGTATAATTGTAACCTGTTGTCTGATTAGTCGTTGATTGTGAGGTCATTTCTGTGTGTATAATTGTAACCTGTTGCCTGATTAGTCGTTGATTGTGAGGTCATTTCTGTGTGTATAATTGTAACCTGTTGTCTGATTAGTCGTTGATTGTGAGGTCATTTCTGTGTGTATAATTGTAACCTGTTGTCTGATTAGTCTGATTAGTCATTTCTGTGTTGATTGTGAGGTCATTTCTGTGTGTATAATTGTAACCTGTTGTCTGATTAGTCGTTGATTGTGAGGTCATTTCTGTGTGTATAATTGTAACCTGTTGTCTGATTAGTCGTTGATTGTGAGGTCATTTCTGTGTGTATAATTGTAACCTGTTGTCTGATTAGTCGTTGATTGTGAGGTCATTTCTGTGTGTATAATTGTAACCTGTTGTCTGATTAGTCGTTGATTGTGAGGTCATTTCTGTGTGTATAATTGTAACCTGTTGTCTGATTAGTCGTTGATTGTGAGGTCATTTCTGTGTGTATAATTGTAACCTGTTGTCTGATTAGTCGTTGATTGTGAGGTCATTTCTGTGTGTATAATTGTAACCTGTTGTCTGATTAGTCGTTGATTGTGAGGTCATTTCTGTGTGTATAATTGTAACCTGTTGTCTGATTAGTCGTTGATTGTGAGGTCATTTCTGTGTGTATAATTGTAACCTGTTGTCTGATTAGTCGTTGATTGTGAGGTCATTTCTGTGTGTATAATTGTAACCTGTTGCCTGATTAGTCGTTGATTGTGAGGTCATTTCTGTGTGTATAATTGTAACCTGTTGTCTGATTAGTCGTTGATTGTGAGGTCATTTCTGTGTGTATAATTGTAACCTGTTGTCTGATTAGTCGTTGATTGTGAGGTCATTTCTGTGTGTATAATTGTAACCTGTTGTCTGATTAGTCGTTGATTGTGAGGTCATTTCTGTGTGTATAATTGTAACCTGTTGCCTGATTAGTCGTTGATTGTGAGGTCATTTCTGTGTGTATAATTGTAACCTGTTGCCTGATTAGTCGTTGATTGTGAGGTCATTTCTGTGTGTATAATTGTAACCTGTTGTCTGATTAGTCGTTGATTGTGAGGTCATTTCTGTGTGTATAATTGTAACCTGTTGTCTGATTAGTCGTTGATTGTGAGGTCATTTCTGTGTGTATAATTGTAACCTGTTGTCTGATTAGTCGTTGATTGTGAGGTCATTTCTGTGTGTATAATTGTAACCTGTTGTCTGATTAGTCGTTGATTGTGAGGTCATTTCTGTGTGTATAATTGTAACCTGTTGTCTGATTAGTCGTTGATTGTGAGGTCATTTCTGTGTGTATAATTGTAACCTGTTGTCTGATTAGTCTGATTGTGAGTCATTTCTGTTGATAATGTGATTAGTCGGATTGTGAGGTCATTTCTGTGTGTATAATTGTAACCTGTTGTCTGATTAGTCGTTGATTGTGAGGTCATTTCTGTGTGTATAATTGTAACCTGTTGTCTGATTAGTCGTTGATTGTGAGGTCATTTCTGTGTGAACCTTGTGATTAGTCATTTGTGAGGTCATTTCTGTGTGTATAATTGTAACCTGTTGTCTGATTAGTCGTTGATTGTGAGGTCATTTCTGTGTGTATAATTGTAACCTGTTGTCTGATTAGTCGTTGATTGTGAGGTCATTTCTGTGTGTATAATTGTAACCTGTTGTCTGATTAGTCGTTGATTGTGAGGTCATTTCTGTGTGTATAATTGTAACCTGTTGTCTGATTAGTCGTTGATTGTGAGGTCATTTCTGTGTGTATAATTGTAACCTGTTGTCTGATTAGTCGTTGATTGTGAGGTCATTTCTGTGTGTATAATTGTAACCTGTTGTCTGATTAGTCGTTGATTGTGAGGTCATTTCTGTGTGTATAATTGTAACCTGTTGTCTGATTAGTCGTTGATTGTGAGGTCATTTCTGTGTGTATAATTGTAACCTGTTGTCTGATTAGTCGTTGATTGTGAGGTCATTTCTGTGTGTATAATTGTAACCTGTTGTCTGATTAGTCGTGAGGTGATTGTGATTGTGAGGTCATCATTTCTGTGTGTATAATTGTAACCTGTTGTCTGATTAGTCGTTGATTGTGAGGTCATTTCTGTGTGTATAATTGTAACCTGTTGTCTGATTAGTCGTTGATTGTGAGGTCATTTCTGTGTGTATAATTGTAACCTGTTGTCTGATTAGTCGTTGATTGTGAGGTCATTTCTGTGTGTATAATTTCTGTGTAACCTGTTGTCTGATTAGTCGTTGATTGTGAGGTCATTTCTGTGTGTATAATTGTAACCTGTTGTCTGATTAGTCGTTGATTGTGAGGTCATTTCTGTGTGTATAATTGTAACCTGTTGTCTGATTAGTCGTTGATTGTGAGGTCATTTCTGTGTGTATAATTGTAACCTGTTGTCTGATTAGTCGTTGATTGTGAGGTCATTTCTGTGTGTATAATTGTAACCTGTTGTCTGATTAGTCGTTGATTGTGAGGTCATTTCTGTGTGTATAATTGTAACCTGTTGTCTGATTAGTCGTTGATTGTGAGGTCATTTCTGTGTGTATAATTGTAACCTGTTGTCTGATTGTCGGTCATTTCTGAATTGTGTTGTCTGATTAGTCATTGTGAGGTCATTTCTGTGTGTATAATTGTAACCTGTTGTCTGATTAGTCGTTGATTGTGAGGTCATTTCTGTGTGTATAATTGTAACCTGTTGTCTGATTAGTCGTTGATTGTGAGGTCATTTCTGTGTGTATAATTGTAACCTGTTGTCTGATTAGTCGTTGATTGTGAGGTCATTTCTGTGTGTATAATTGTAACCTGTTGCCTGATTAGTCGTTGATTGTGAGGTCATTTCTGTGTGTATAATTGTAACCTGTTGTCTGATTAGTCGATTGATTTTCTGTGAGGTCATTTCTGTGTGTATATTTCTGTGTGTATAATTGTAACCTGTTGTCTGATTAGTCGTTGATTGTGAGGTCATTTCTGTGTGTATAATTGTGTTGCCTGATTAGTCGTTGATTGTGAGGTCATTTCCTTGTTGTTGTCTGATTAGTCGTTGATTGTGAGGTCATTTCTGTGTGTATAATTGTAACCTGTTGTCTGATTAGTCGTTGATTGTGAGGTCATTTCTGTGTGTATAATTGTAACCTGTTGTCTGATTAGTCGTTGATTGTGAGGTCATTTCTGTGTGTATAATTGTAACCTGTTGTCTGATTAGTCGTTGATTGTGAGGTCATTTCTGTGTGTATAATTGTAACCTATTGTCTGATTGTCGTTGATTGTGAGGTCATTTCTGATTAGTCGTTGATTGTGAGGTCATTTCTGTGTGTATAATTGTAACCTGTTGCCTGATTAGTCGTTGATTGTGAGGTCATTTCTGTGTGTATAATTGTAACCTGTTGTCTGATTAGTCGTTGATTGTGAGGTCATTTCTGTGTGTATAATTGTAACCTGTTGTCTGATTAGTCGTTGATTGTGAGGTCATTTCTGTGTGTATAATTGTAACCTGTTGTCTGATTAGTCGTTGATTGTGAGGTCATTTCTGTGTGTATAATTGTAACCTGTTGTCTGATTAGTCGTTGATTGTGAGGTCATTTCTGTGTGTATAATTGTAAATTGTAACCTGTTGTCTGATTAGTCGTTGATTGTGAGGTCATTTCTGTGTGTATAATTGTAACCTGTTGTCTGATTAGTCGTTGATTGTGAGGTCATTTCTGTGTGTATAATTGTAACCTGTTGTTGATTGTGAGGTCATTTCTGTGTGTATAATTGTAACCTGTTGTCTGATTAGTCGTTGATTGTGAGGTCATTTCTGTGTGTATAATTGTAACCTGTTGTCTGATTAGTCGTTGATTGTGAGGTCATTTCTGTGTGTATAATTGTAACCTGTTGTCTGATGATGTGTGAGGTCATAGTTGTCTGATTAGTCGTTGATTGTGAGGTCATTTCTGTGTGTATAATTGTAACCTGTTGTCTGATTAGTCGTTGATTGTGAGGTCATTTCTGTGTGTATAATTGTAACCTGTTGTCTGATTAGTCGTTGATTGTGAGGTCATTTCTGTGTGTATAATTGTAACCTGTTGTCTGATTAGTCGTTGATTGTGAGGTCATTTCTGTGTGTATAATTGTAACCTGTTGTCTGATTAGTCGTTGATTGTGAGGTCATTTCTGTGTGTATAATTGTAACCTGTTGTCTGATTAGTCGTTGATTGTGAGGTCATTTCTGTGTGTATAATTGTAACCTGTTGTCTGATTAGTCGTTGATTGTGAGGTCATTTCTGTGTGTATAATTGTAACCTGTTGCCTGATTAGTCGTTGATTGTGAGGTCATTTCTGTGTGTATAATTGTAACCTGTTGTCTGATTAGTCGTTGATTGTGAGGTCATTTCTGTGTGTATAATTGTAACCTGTTGTCTGATTAGTCGTTGATTGTGAGGTCATTTCTGTGTGTATAATTGTAACCTGTTGTCTGATTAGTCGTTGATTGTGAGGTCAATAATTGTAACCTGTTGTCTGATTAGTCGTTGATTGTGAGGTCATTTCTGTGTGTATAATTGTAACCTGTTGTCTGATTAGTCGTTGATTGTGAGGTCATTTCTGTGTGTATAATTGTAACCTGTTAGTCTGATTAGTCATTTCTGTGTGAACCTTGTGATTAGTCGTTGATCATTTCTGTGTGTATAATTGATTAACCTGTTGTCTGATTAACCTGTTGTCTGATTGATTGTGAGGTCATTTCTGTGTGTATAATTGTAACCTGTTGTCTGATTAGTCGTTGATTGTGAGGTCATTTCTGTGTGTATAATTGTAACCTGTTGTCTGATTAGTCGTTGATTGTGAGGTCATTTCTGTGTGTATAATTGTAACCTGTTGTCTGATTAGTCGTTGATTGTGAGGTCATTTCTGTGTGTATAATTGTAACCTGTTGTCTGATTAGTCGTTGATTGTGAGGTCATTTCTGTGTGTATAATTGTAACCTGTTGTCTGATTAGTCGTTGATTGTGAGGTCATTTCTGTGTGTATAATTGTAACCTGTTGTCTGATTGTTGATTGTGAGTCATTTCTGTGTGTATAATTGTAACCTGTTGTCTGATTTTGATTGATTGTGAGGTCATTTCTGTGTGTATAATTGTAACCTGTTGTCTGATTAGTCGTTGATTGTGAGGTCATTTCTGTGTGTATAATTGTAACCTGTTGTCTGATTAGTCGTTGATTGTGAGGTCATTTCTGTGTGTATAATTGTAACCTGTTGATCTGATTAGTCGTTGATTGTGAGGTCATTTCTGTGTGTATAATTGTAACCTGTTGTCTGATTAGTCGTTGATTGTGAGGTCATTTCTGTGTGTATAATTGTAACCTGTTGTCTGAACCTTAGTCTGTTGATTGTGAGGTCATTTCTGTGTGTATAATTGTAACCTGTTGTCTGATTAGTCGTTGATTGTGAGGTCATTTCTGTGTGTATAATTGTAACCTGTTGTCTGATTAGTCGTTGATTGTGAGGTCATTTCTGTGTGTATAATTGTAACCTGTTGCCTGATTAGTCGTTGATTGTGAGGTCATTTCTGTGTGTATAATTGATAACCTGTTGTCTGATTAGTCGTTGATTGTGAGGTCATTTCTGTGTGTATAATTGTAACCTGTTGTCTGATTAGTCGTTGATTGTGAGGTCATTTCTGTGTGTATAATTGTAACCTGTTGTCTGATTAGTCGTTGATTGTGAGGTCATTTCTGTGTGTATAATTGTAACCTGTTGTCTGATTAGTCGTTGATTGTGAGGTCATTTCTGTGTGTATAATTGTAACCTGTTGTCTGATTAGTCGTTGATTGTGAGGTCATTTCTGTGTGTATAATTGTAACCTGTTGTTAGTCTGATTTTCTGTGTGTATAATTGTCGATTGATTGTGAGGTCATTTCTGTGTGTATAATTGTAACCTGTTGATTGTGAGGTCTGATTAGTCGTTGATTGTGAGGTCATTTCTGTGTGTATAATTGTAACCTGTTGTCTGATTAGTCGTTGATTGTGAGGTCATTTCTGTGTGTATAATTGTAACCTGTTGTCTGATTAGTCGTTGATTGTGAGGTCATTTCTGTGTGTATAATTGTAACCTGTTGTCTGATTAGTCGTTGATTTTCTGTGAGGTCATTTCTGTGTGTATATATTGTAACCTGTTGTCTGATTAGTCGTTGATTGTATGGTCATTTCTGTGGTCATTTCTGTGTGTATAATTGTAACCTGTTAGTCTGATTAGTCATTTCTGTTGATTGTGAGGTCATTTTCTGTGTGTATAATTGTAACCTGTTGTCTGATTAGTCGTTGATTGTGAGGTCATTTCTGTGTGTATAATTGTAACCTGTTGTCTGATTAGTCGTTGATTGTGAGGTCATTTCTGTGTGTATAATTGTAACCTGTTGTCTGATTAGTCGTTGATTGTGAGGTCATTTCTGTGTGTATAATTGTAACCTGTTGTCTGATTAGTCGTTGATTGTGAGGTCATTTCTGTGTGTATAATTGTAACCTGTTGTCTGATTAGTCGTTGATTGTGAGGTCATTTCTGTGTGTATAATTGTAACCTGTTGTCTGATTAGTCGTTGATTGTGAGGTCATTTCTGTGTGTATAATTGTAACCTGTTGTCTGATTAGTCGTTGATTGTGAGGTCATTTCTGTGTGTATAATTGTAACCTGTTGTGATTAGTCTGATTAGTCGTTGATTGTGAGGTCATTTCTGTGTGTATAATTGTAACCTGTTGCCTGATTAGTCGTCATTTCTGTGTGTATAATTGTAACCTGTTGCCTGATTAGTCGTTGATTGTGAGGTCATTTCTGTGTGTATAATTGTAACCTGTTGTCTGATTAGTCGTTGATTGTGAGGTCATTTCTGTGTGTATAATTGTAACCTGTTGTCTGATTAGTCGTTGATTGTGAGGTCATTTCTGTGTGTATAATTGTAACCTGTTGTCTGATTAGTCGTTGATTGTGAGGTCATTTCTGTGTGTATAATTGTAACCTGTTGTCTGATTAGTCGTTGATTGTGAGGTCATTTCTGTGTGTATAATTGTAACCTGTTGCCTGATTAGTCGTTGATTGTGAGGTCATTTCTGTGTGTATAATTGTAACCTGTTGTCTGATTAGTCGTTGATTGTGAGGTCATTTCTGTGTGTATAATTGTAACCTGTTGCCTGATTAGTCTGAGGTCATTTCTGTGTGTATAATTGTAACCTGTTGATTGTGAGTGAGGTCATTTCTGTGTGTATAATTGTAACCTGTTGCCTGATTAGTCGTTGATTGAGGTCATTTCTGTGTGAACCTGTGTGATTAGTCGTCATTTCTGTGTGTATAATTGTAACCTGTTGTCTGATTAGTCGTTGATTGTGAGGTCATTTCTGTGTGTATAATTGTAACCTGTTGTCTGATTAGTCGTTGACTGTGAGGTCATTTCTGTGTGTATAATTGTAACCTGTTGTCTGATTAGTCGTTGATTGTGAGGTAATTTCCGTGTGTATAATTGTAACCTGTTGTCTGATTAGTAGTTGATTGTGAGGTCATTTCTGTGTGTATAATTGTAACCTGCTGTCTGATTAGTCGTTGATTGTGAGGACATTTCTGTGTGTATAATTGTAACCTGTTGCCTGATTAGTCGTTGATTGCCTCAGTCACGAGCTGCCCCTCAGTCACGAGCTGCCCCTCAGTCACGAGCTGCCCCTCAGTCCCGAGCTGCCCCTCAGTCACGAGCTGCCCCTCAGTCCCGAGCTGCCCCTCAGTCCCGAGCTGCCCCTCAGTCACGAGCTGCCCCTCAGTCCCGAGCTGCCCCTCAGTCACGAGCTGCCCCTCAGTCACGAGCTGCTCCTTCAGTTCAGTGGGGTTCTGGGTGAGGACCATTAGGCCATGGTCGGTGGCGAGGGTGGATTATCCCAGGACGCGAAGGGGAGGAACTAGGACATTAATGGAGTGGGGTCCACGTCCCGAGCCGGAACCGCCACCATGGACAAACGCCCACCCGGACCCTCCCTATGGTTTTGAGGTGCGTCCGGGAGTCCGCACCTTAGGGGGGGGGGGTTCTGTCACGCCTTGGTCTTAGTATTTTGTGTTTTCTTTAATTATTTGTTCAGGCCAGGGTGTGACATGGGGTTATTGTATTGTCGTATTGGGTTTTTTGTAGGCATTGGGATTGTGGTTGATTAGGGGTGTGTCTAGTATAGGCTTGGCTGCCTGAGGCGGTTCTCAATCAGAGTCAGGTGATTCTTGTTGTCTCTGATGGGGAACCGTATTTAGGTAGCCTGGGTTTCACTGTGTATTTCGTGGGTGATTGTTCCTGTCTCTGTGTAGCGTTCACCAGATAGGCTGTAATTAGGTTTCACGTTCCGTTTGTTGTTTTTGTATTTATTAGTTATTTCATGTATTGTTCCGTTTTTCTTCATTAAAGACATGAGTAACCACCACGCTGCATTTCGGTCCGACTCTCTTTCTACAAACGAAGAACGTCGTTACAATTGTGAGGTTTTTAAGTATTATCGTTATTGGTTTTCACGGGTTCTGAAGTACAGGAGTGTCGGACCTTTGTTTGTTCCTCCGTACGTCTGTTGTCGAGGGCGTTGTACCTTTTGATTGTGCCATTCCTGTGTTGGTGGACTTTCTTATTAAAAACACGCTCCTCAGACATCCCTCCTCTCCTGCGCCTGACTCCTACCACCTAGACGCACGTCGTCACAAAGCCTCGACATGTATATTTTTTACAAGGCTGAGAGGAACCAGACAACCACCAGGTCGTGACCCCACCATTAAAAAAACTTGATTCCCAGGTAGTAGGGCGATGACATCATGATACCCAAGGTTGAACCCCCGAAACATAAATAGATCATTACGAATAGATTATAGACTGTTAGACCTTTTGAACTTCTCTTCGTCGAGGTATATCTGGAATAACTAAGAAAGGAAGTCGCTCTGGATAAGAGCGTCTGCTAAACGACTTAAATGTAAATGATGTAATGAAAGGAAATTAGCAATGCTGATAGACTTGATAACTGTAGCATGATCTGAAAATATGAATATACTATTTATGAGTACTATTTTATTTATTTTATTTTTTATTTCACCTTTATTTAACCAGGTAGGCTAGTTGAGAACACCTTTATTTAACCAGGTAGGCTAGTTGAGAACACCTTTATTTAACCAGGTAGGCTAGTTGAGAACACCTTTATTTAACCAGGTAGGCCAGTTGAGAACAAGTTCTCATTTGCAACTGCGACCTGGCCAAGATAAAGCACAGCAGTGTGAACAGAGAACACAGAGTTACACATGGGAGTAAACAATTAACAAGTCAATAACACAGTAGAAAAAAAGGGGGAGTCTATGTACAATGTGTGCAAAAGGCATGTGGTGATGATGTTGTCCACGGATCAGCATTCAATCTAACTGATGTGTTAAAAAAAACGATATAGCTGACGGAAACCAACAATGAATTAGATTCATCTTTGTTAAATAAAAAACGCAATGTGTTTTCACTAAACTCAGAACTGTTGTCTTATTTACAGTTTTCATCTTTCAGAGTCCCACCATAGAACCACTGAAATGTGTTCGTCTGGTTGTGATTGGAGGCCATGCGTGCTTCGTTATGGGTTATAAATTGTTTTATTTAGATCTATAGATTTCTTTGCGTACTGCACTATAATCTCCAGAGACGTCCGTAATGAAATATTGAATTGAAAGAAATGTTGGGACAGAGAGGAGGCTGAGAGAATAACTGAAGGCTATTGTAGAGAGAGAGGCTGTTGCAGATTCAAGTCCACACAGATTTTCCTATGGATAATCAGACTACTGCTAGTCAGATTAGAGCATCAGACACCACAGTAGTCAGATTAGACCATCAGACACCACAGTAGTCAGATTAGACCATCAGACTACTGCTAGTCAGATTAGACCATCAGACACCACAGTAGTCAGATTAGACCATCAGTCTTCACAGTAGTCAGATTAGACCATCAGACACCACAGTAGTCAGATTAGACCATCAGACACCACAGTAGTCAGATTAGACCATCAGACTACTGCTAGTCAGATTAGACCATCAGACACCACAGTAGTCAGATTAGACCATTAGACACCACAGTAGTCAGGTTAGACCATCAGACACCACAGTAGTCAGATTAGACCATCAGTCTTCACAGTAGTTAGATTAGACCATCAGACACCACAGTAGTCAGATTAGACCATCAGACACCACAGTAGTCAGATTAGACCATCAGACACCACAGTAGTCAGATTATACCACCAGACACCACAGTAGTCAAATTATACCATCAGACACCACAGTAGTCAGATTAGACCATCAGACACCACAGTAGTCAGATGAGACCATCAGACACCACAGTAGTCAGATTAGACCATCAGACACCACAGTAGTCAGATTAGACCATCAGACACCACAGTAGTCAGATTAGACAATCAGACACCACAGTAGTCAGATTAGACCATCAGACACCACAGTAGTCAGATTAGACCATTAGACACCACAGTAGTCAGATTAGACCATCAGACACCACAGTAGTCAGATTAGACCATCAGACACCACAGTAGTCAGATTAGACCATCAGACACCACAGTAGTCAGATTAGACCACCAGACACCACAGTAGTCAGATTAGACCATCAGACACCACAGTAGTCAGATTAGACCATCAGACACCACAGTAGTCAGATTAGACCATCAGACACCACAGTAGTCAGATTAGACCATCAGACACCACAGTAGTCAGATTAGACCAGCAGACATCACAGTAGTCAGATTAGACCATCAGACACCACAGTAGTCAGATTAGACCACCAGACACCACAGTAGTCAGATTAGACCATCAGACTACTGCTAGTCAGATTAGACGGTCAGACACCACAGTAGTCAGATTAGACCATCAGACACCACAGTAGTCAGATTAGACCATCAGACACCACAGTAGTCAGATTAGACCATCAGACACCACAGTAGTCAGATTAGACCGTCAGACATCACAGTAGTCAGATTATACCATCAGACACCACAGTAGTCAGATTAGACCATCAGACAGCACAGTAGTCAGATTAGACCATCAGACACCGCAGTAGTCAGATTAGACCATCAGACTACTGCTAGTCAGATTAGACCGTCAGACACCACAGTAGTCAGATTAGACCATCAGACACCACAGTAGTCAGATTAGACCATCAGACACCACAGTAGTCAGATTAGACCACCAGACACCACAGTAGTCAGATTAGACCATCAGACTACTGCTAGTCAGATTAGACCGTCAGACACCACAGTAGTCAGATTAGACCACCAGACACCACAGTAGTCAGATTAGACCATCAGACACCACAGTAGTCAGATTAGACCATCAGACACCACAGTAGTCAGATTAGACCAGCAGACATCACAGTAGTCAGTTTAGACCATCAGACACCACAGTAGTCAGATTAGACCATCAGACTACTGCTAGTCAGATTAGACGGTCAGACACCACAGTAGTCAGATTAGACCATCAGACACCACAGTAGTCAGATTAGACCATCAGACACCACAGTAGTCAGATTAGACCGTCAGACACCACAGTAGTCAGATTAGACCGTCAGACATCACAGTAGTCAGATTATACCATCAGACACCACAGTAGTCAGATTAGACCATCAGACAGCACAGTAGTCAGATTAGACCATCAGACACCGCAGTAGTCAGATTAGACCATCAGACTACTGCTAGTCAGATTAGACCGTCAGACACCACAGTAGTCAGATTAGACCACCAGACACCACAGTAGTCAGATTAGACCATCAGACACCACAGTAGTCAGATTAGACCATCAGACACCACAGTAGTCAGATTAGACCATCAGACACCACAGTAGTCAGATTAGACCATCAGACACCACAGTAGTCAGATTAGACCATTAGACACCACAGTAGTCAGATTAGACCATCAGACACCACAGTAGTCAGATTATACCATCAGACACCACAGTAGTCAGATTAGACCATCAGACACCACAGTAGTCAGATTAGACCACCAGACATTTACATTTACATTTAAGTCATTTAGCAGACGCTCTTATCCAGAGCGACTTACAAATTGGTGCATTCACCTTACGACATCCAGTAGAACAGTCACTTTACAATAGTGCATCTAAATCTTAAAGGGGGGGGGGGTGAGAAGGATTACTTATCCTATCCTAGGTATTCCTTAAAGAGGTGGGGTTTCAGGTGTCTCCGGAAGGTGGTGATTGACTCCGCTGTCCTGGCGTCGTGAGGGAGTTTGTTCCACCATTGGGGGGCCAGAGCAGCGAACAGTTTTGACTGGGCTGAGCGGGAACTGTACTTCCTCAGTGGTAGGGAGGCGAGCAGGCCAGAGGTGGATGAACGCAGTGCCCTTGTTTGGGTGTAGGGCCTGATCAGAGCCTGGAGGTACTGAGGTGCCGTTCCCCTCACAGCTCCGTAGGCAAGCACCATGGTCTTGTAGCGGATGCGAGCTTCAACTGGAAGCCAGTGGAGAGAGCGGAGGAGCGGGGTGACGTGAGAGAACTTGGGAAGGTTGAACACCAGACGGGCTGCGGCGTTCTGGATGAGTTGTAGGGGTTTAATGGCACAGGCAGGGAGCCCAGCCAACAGCGAGTTGCAGTAATCCAGACGGGAGATGACAAGTGCCTGGATTAGGACCTGCGCCGCTTCCTGTGTGAGGCGGTATCGTACTCTGCGGATGTTGTAGAGCATGAACCTACAGGAACGGGCCACCGCCTTGATGTTAGTTGAGAACGACAGGGTTTTGTCCAGGATCACGCCAAGGTTCTTAGCGCTCTGGGAGGAGGACACAATGGAGTTGTCAACCGTGATGGCGAGATCATGGAACGGGCAGTCCTTCCCCGGGAGGAAGAGCAGCTCCGTCTTGCCGAGGTTCAGCTTGAGGTGGTGATCCGTCATCCACACTGATATGTCTGCCAGACATGCAGAGATGCGATTCGCCACCTGGTCATCAGAAGGGGGAAAGGAGAAGATTAATTGCGTGTCGTCTGCATAGCAATGATAGGAGAGACCATGTGAGGTTATGACACCACAGTAGTCAGATTAGACCATCAGACACCATAGTAGTCAGATTAGACCATCAGACACCACAGTAGTCAGATTAGACCATCAGACACCACAGTAGTCAGATTAGACCAGCAGACATCACAGTAGTCAGATTAGACCATCAGACACCACAGTAGTCAGATTAGACCATCAGACACCACAGTAGTCAGATTAGACCACCAGACACCACAGTAGTCAGATTAGACCATCAGACTACTGCTAGTCAGATTAGACCGTCAGACACCACAGTAGTCAGATTAGACCACCAGACACCACAGTAGTCAGATTAGACCATCAGACTACTGCTAGTCAGATTAGACGGTCAGACACCACAGTAGTCAGATTAGACCATCAGACACCACAGTAGTCAGATTAGACCATCAGACACCACAGTAGTCAGATTAGACCGTCAGACACCACAGTAGTCAGATTAGACCGTCAGACATCACAGTAGTCAGATTATACCATCAGACACCACAGTAGTCAGATTAGACCATCAGAAAGCACAGTAGTCAGATTAGACCATCAGACACCGCAGTAGTCAGATTAGACCATCAGACTACTGCTAGTCAGATTAGACCGTCAGACACCACAGTAGTCAGATTAGACCATCAGACACCACAGTAGTCAGATTAGACCATCAGACACCACAGTAGTCAGATTAGACCACCAGACACCATAGTAGTCAGATTAGACCATCAGACTACTGCTAGTCAGATTAGACCGTCAGACACCACAGTAGTCAGATTAGACCATCAGACACCACAGTAGTCAGATTAGACCATCAGACACCACAGTAGTCAGATTAGACCATCAGACACCACAGTAGTCAGATTAGACCATCAGACACCACAGTAGTCAGATTAGACCATCAGACACCACAGTAGTCAGATTAGACCATCAGACACCGCAGTAGTCAGATTAGACCATCAGACTACTGCTAGTCAGATTAGACCATCAGACACCACAGTAGTCAGATTAGACCACCAGACACCACAGTAGTCAGATTAGACCATCAGACACCACAGTAGTCAGATTAGACCATCAGACACCGCAGTAGTCAGATTAGACCATCAGACTACTGCTAGTCAGATTAGACCATCAGACACCACAGTAGTCAGATTAGACCACCAGACACCACAGTAGTCAGATTAGACCATCAGACACCACAGTAGTCAGATTAGACCACCAGACACCACAGTAGTCAGATTAGACCATCAGACTACTGCTAGTCAGATTAGACCATCAGACACCACAGTAGTCAGATTAGCCCACCAGACACCACAGTAGTCAGATTAGGCCATCAGACACCACAGTAGTCAGATTAGACCATCAGACACCACAGTAGTCAGATTAGGCCATCAGACACCACAGTAGTCAGATTAGACCATCAGACACCACAGTAGATAGACAGTATAGTAAAACTCTATAACATTGGTTTTCCATTGAAATCCATGTTAAAACGGAACCTGCTTTGAATGTGGATCAATGTGCATTAACCAATGAGATCAGATATCCAAACTATTTCATACATCATACATGTATTCTCACAATTTACCTCAATTTCACCACCAACTGATCAATAGAACATACAGCACGATTAAACTGAGAACTTTGACTCAGTCATTGTGGGACATTATGAATTCTTAATGAGCTGAACTTTTTTTTAAATTTTATTTTACCTTTATTTAACCAGGCAAATCAGTTAAGAACAAATTCTTATTTTCAAAGTCGGCCTACCGGGGAACAGTGGGTTAACTGCCTGTTCAGGGGCAGAACGACAGATTTGTACCTCGTCAGCTCGGGGTTTTGAACTTGCAACCTTCTAACCACTAGGCTACCCTGCCGCCCCAGAACAATACAGCCTCTTCTTTTGATGACATCATTTCCTGGAGACCGGTTTGGCATAATATACTAATACAAGAAGAGCCTGTTTTATACTGAATTTAGTTTATAAATGACGATAAATTCTGTAATGACAATTGTAAATTATGTATTTATAAATCAAGTTACTCATTTTTAATATTTGAATAATATCATATATCTTTAAATAGTTCAGAACTCCAGAACAATATATTATTCAAATTATGAAATTAGTATGTACATTCTATAGTTCTGAATAACTTGAGAAATACCTAAAAAAAAAAAAAAAACAGAGATAGACGACCCTTTTATAACACACTCAGAAGTCAAGGTTATTGCTTTGTGATTTCCTCAGTCTTACAGCTGGTGAAAAACTGTGTAACAAGAAAGACTAGGATAAGAATTACCATGTTATACATCTACAAACAGATTGTCAAAAGAAGAGAGTTTAACCTCCTGAAGAAAAACAGGCATCGTCCTATCCAACAGGCTTTGTGCTTCGTTAAGACCGAGTGAGAGAAAAGGGAGGGGTGGGAGGAAGAGAAAGAGAGAAAAACAAGTATTCTCCTGGCGATTTAGAGTAAAAATCCTTAAATGACGAAAGCAGCAATACATCGTTTAAATGGAGGTATGCTCCTACATTTACTGTACCCTGATTTGGTTTGCACTAAGATGTTACAGTGCGCTGCAAGGGCCTCTGGGAGAGAGATTTTCCGCTCAGCCTCATTTTACAATGCTTAGCATTTGGAGCACAACGTACCCGGCACAGGCCACGCCGCGTTCCTCCCTGATCAAATATCGGACATCTTTATTCTTCGGGAAGCAAAGTAGAGAAATGTGCTCTCACTCAGCCGAACCCAGCCATACACGTGCATTTTTATGAGGCTAACAGCCGTGGCAATAGGGGGCCCTCTGCGAGTTAGCTTAAAAGTAGTCAACTCCGCTCTGTCCTAATCAGTAGGGGGGTATGAACAGGGGTACCCTGGGATTGGAGAGAGTCAAAAACAGCATTTAGCACTTTGCTGACCTTGAGTCCACGGCTGTGTCCGAAATGACACCCTATTCCCTAAATAGTGCACTATATCTTTGACCAGGGTTCGCAATGATCTGGTTGAAAGTAGTGCACCATACAGGGAATAGGGTGCCATTTTGGGACACATTCCACCTTTTTTATTTTTTTCTCTAAATGTCCTCGTGGAACTAAGATTTTTCCCAGACATTTTCAATTCATTTCCTGCCCCTCAGGAGGATAAAGTACTTGATTGACCAGCAGCACTCAGAGGCCATATATACACTCTCTGTACAAGAACCCAACGGCTGACACGACGACACTTTCTACACTTTCTGAAGAAGAAGCATTTTGAAGAATTTTGAAATAACTTTACATTTTTTAAAGAAAAGGAGTAACTGAATTGCAATTGGTTATGTATGTCTGGTTATTTTGAGGTGGGAAACCACGGAAATGAAAATTAAAACATGATTATTTTATTCTGGCACCGTACAAGTGTTAAACAATCAATGAGAGGCAATCCTGATGATTACCTGACAACTCTAAACTACTCTACATTATTCTCCTGATGATTACCTGACAACTCTAAACTACTCTACATTATTCTACTGACTGACAACTCTAAACTACTCTACATTATTCTCCTGATGATTACCTGACAACTCTAAACTACTCTACATTATTCTACTGACTGACTACCTGACAACTCTAAACTACTCTACATTATTCTCCTGATGACTACCTGACAACTCTAAACTACTCTACATTATTCTCCTGATGATTACCTGACAACTCTAAACTAAATTATTCTACTGATTACTGACAACTTAAACTTCTCTACATTATTCTCCTGATGATTACCTGACAACTCTAAACTACTCTACATTATTCTACTACCTGACAACTCTAAACTACTCTACATTATTCTACTGACTGACAACTCTAAACTACTCTACATTATTCTACTGACTGACTACCTGACAACTCTAAACTACTCTACATTATTCTACTGACTGACAACTCTAAACTACTCTACATTATTCTACTGACTGACAACTCTAAACTACTCTACATTATTCTCCTGATGATTACCTGACAACTCTAAACTACTCTACATTATTCTACTACCTGACAACTCTAAACTACTCTACATTATTCTACTGACTGACAACTCTAAACTACTCTACATTATTCTACTGACTGACAACTCTAAACTACTCTACATTATTCTACTGATGATTACCTGACAACTCTAAACTACTCTACATTATTCTACTGACTGACAACTCTAAACTACTCTACATTATTCTACTGACTGACAACTCTAAACTACTCTACATTATTCTACTGACTGACAACTCTAAACTACTCTACATTATTCTACTGACTGACAACTCTAAACTACTCTACATTATTCTACTGACTGACAACTCTAAACTACTCTACATTATTCTACTGACTGACAACTCTAAACTACTCTACATTATTCTACTGACTGACAACTCTAAACTACTCTACATTATTCTACTGACTGACAACTCTAAACTACTCTACATTATTCTACTGATGACTACCTGACAACTATAAACTACTCTACATTATTCTACTGACTGACAACTCTAAACTACTCTACATTATTCTACTGACTGACAACTCTAAACTAAACTCTACATTATTCTACTGACTGACTACCTGACAACTCTAAACTACTCCTCATTATTCTACTGACTGACTACCTGACAACTCTAAACTACTCTACATTATTCTACTGACTGACAACTCTAAACTACTCTACATTATTCTACTGACTGACAACTCTAAACTACTCTACATTATTCTACTGACTGACAACTCTAAACTACTCTACATTATTCTACTGACTGACAACTCTAAACTACTCTACATTATTCTACTGACTGACAACTCTAAACTACTCTACATTATTCTACTGACTGACTACCTAACAACTCTAAATTCTACTGACTGACATTATTCTACTGACTGATTCTACTGACTGACAACTCTAAACTACTCCTCATTATTCTACTGACTGACTACCTGACAACTCTAAACTACTCCTCATTATTCTACTGACTGACTACCTGACAACTCTAAACTACTCTACATTATTCTACTGACTGACTACCTGACAACTCTAAACTACTCTACATTATTCTACTGACTGACAACTCTAAACTACTCTACATTATTCTACTGATGATTACCTGACAACTCTAAACTACTCTACATTATTCTACTGACTGACAACTCTAAACTACTCTACATTATTCTACTGACTGACAACTCTAAACTACTCTACATTATTCTACTGACTGACAACTCTAAACTACTCTACATTATTCTCCTGATGATTACCTGACAACTCTAAACTACTCTACATTATTCTACTGACTGACAACTCTAAACTACTCTACATTATTAAAAGTTTGAAATATCCAATAAATGTCGTTCCACTTCATGATTGTGTCCCACTTGTTGTTGATTCTTCACAAAAAAATACAGTTTTATATCTTTTTGTTTGAAGCCTGAAATGTGGCAAAAGGTCGCAAAGTTCAAGGGGGCCGAATACTTTCGCAAGGCACTGTATATATATATACATACAAACCATTTCTTCATGTTGTACCAAGTACATTTCTCACTTTGGAATTACATCTCCACATGACTTCAATTGGATTAGAAGCACTTAAATCAATGAGGTGTACATGAGGTGTCGAAAGCAATTTAAAAGCTTTCATTCAATTATTAAAATGATACCGTGTCATATTCGTTATTTAATTTCAGAAAACAAATTGAATAGAATAGGTTGGAACGAACAATAGCGTCATTCTGGAACGAACCAATCAGAGAGGCTCTTCAGATGAAAGACAGTACCCGTCCCCATGTGTTTGTTTTACAGTGTGGTTCTCTGACAACATTATGAGAGGCTTGACAAAGGAAATGCATGCCAGTCTCTCTGCGCTACGAACTCTCTGATGTCAGAACTGGTTAGTACGATAGGAGGGTGGCTTTAAACTATATTGAGTCCGATTAGAATGAAACGTTGTTTTCTCTGACTCTGTGTTAGACGTTGTTGCTTTCTCCACTGTCGCAGCCGCTGGGCTCTCCTGTCCAATAGGAGTAAATGAGTTGAACACCTGTTCCAGAAGTCAGACAAAACATCTCGGAGGGATTCGGTCGTAGAGATAGAAAAGAATGAAGTGGATATAACGGCAGAACTAGCTGCAGCAAGACAGAGTTGTTGACACCTCTCGGGAACCGCTCTGTTCTGCACAACAACCACCTCTAATATCCTCTCTAAAACTTTGAGAGACGAATGAATTCTGCCGCAGATTCTCCATCCAGTCCAGTCCAGTACTGTACACACGAGCCCATTTAACTTCAACAACACACCTCCTACGGCTAGACAAACAACTTGGGCTGTCATTGTAAATAAGAATGTATTCTTAAAAACTAATTTGCCTAGTTAAATAAAAGTTAAATAAACGTTAAATAAAATAAAATATACTGTGGTCACATAAATACCTACTTTTAATATTTTTTCAACCCAGCATATAAAAGTTAGCCTGGCTACCCATCCACACCTCTCTGGCTACCCATCCACACCTCTCTGGTAACCCATCCACACCTCTCTGGTAACCCATCCACACCTCTCTGGTAACCCATCCACACCTCTCTGGTCAACTGACGTTTCCTCTTTACCATCAGGCCAGATTAGCCTCCCTGCCCGATGAGTTCTAGAATGGGAACACATTCTGACCGTATCTGATTGGTCGATGAAACCGAGCCGGCCTATATTATGACGTCGTCAACTTTGATGCTCTGATTGGTTAGAGACCATCCAATCGCTGACTCATTTTGAAGTCACACAAACTACTTCTGGGACGGTTAGTTTCAGACTGAATGTACGTAGTGATCCATAAAGCAGTGGAATTAAATTCAGGCTGAGTCGGCAGGCAACGTAAATGATATTTACAAATCAAATTAAAACAAATGTTATTTGTCACATGCGCCGAATACAACAGGTGTAGGTAGACCTCATAGTGAAATGCTTACTTACAGGCTCTAACCAATAGTGCGAAAAAATGAAAAAGGCAAATGAAGAAGGATACATGTGTTTAGATGAGACCAGCCCTGTTATATGCTACCAACCAAATGAAGAAGGATACAGGGGGTACTGTGTTTAGATGAGACTCAGCCCTGTTATATTACTACCAACCAAATGAAGAAGGATACCTGTGTTTAGATGAGACTCAATGTTATATTACTACCAACAAATCAAGAAGGATACCTGTGTTTAGATGAGACTCAGCCCTGTTATATTACTACCAACCAAATGAAGAAGGATACCTGTGTTTAGGTACAGACTCAATGTGGAGGTTATATATACTACCAACCAAAGAGAATGTGGAGGCTGTGTTTAGGGACTCAGCCCTGTTATATTACTACCAACCAAATGAAGAAGGATACCAGAGTCAATGTGGTGTTTAGATGAGACTCAGCCCTACCAACCAAATGTACCTATAGACTCAGCCCTATATTACTACCAACCAAATGAAGAAGGATACCTGTGTTTAGATGATGTGGGAGGCTATATACAGGACTCAGCCCTGTTATATTACTACCAACCAAATGAAGAAGGATACCTGTGTTTAGATGAGACTCAGCCCTGTTATATTACTACCAACCAAATGAAGAAGGATACCTGTGTTTAGATGAGACTCAGCCCTGTTATATTACTACCAACCAAATGAAGAAGGATACCTGTGTTTAGATGAGACTCAGCCCTGTTATATTACTACCAACCAAATGAAGAAGGATACCTGTGTTTATATTACTACCAACCAAATGAAGAAGGATGAGACTCAGCCCTGTTATATTACTACCAACCAAATGAAGAAGGATACCTGTGTTTAGATGAGACTCAGCCCTGTTATATTACCAACCAAATGAAGAAGGATACCAAATGAACTCAGAAGAAGATACCTGTGTTTAGATGAGACTCAGCCCTGTTATATTACTACCAACCAAATGAAGAAGGATACCTGTGTTTAGATGAGACTCAGCCCTGTTATATTGAGACTCAGCCCTGTTATATTACTACCAACCAAATGAAGAAGGATACCTGTGTTTAGATGAGACTCAGCCCTGTTATATTACTACCAACTCAGGGGGTAAATGAAGAAGGATACAAATGAAGAAGGATACCTGTGTTTAGATGAGACTCAGCCCTGTTATATTACTACCAACCAAATGAAGAAGGATACCTGTGTTTAGATGAGACTCAGCCCTGTTATATTACTACCAACCAAATGAAGAAGGATACCTGTGTTTAGATGAGACTCAGCCCTGTTATATTACTACCAACCAAATGAAGAAGGATACCTGTGTTTAGATGAGACTCAGCCCTGTTATATTACTACCAACCAAATGAAGAAGGATACCTGTGTTTAGATGAGACTCAGCCCTGTTATATTACTACCAACCAAATGAAGAAGGATACCTGTGTTTAGATGAGACTCAGCCCTGTTATATTACTACCAACCAAATGAAGAAGGATACCTGTGTTTAGATGAGACTCAGCCCTGTTATATTAGTACCAACCAAATGAAGAAGGATACCTGTGTTTAGATGAGACTCAGCCCTGTTATATTACTACCAACCAAATGAAGAAGGATACCTGTGTTTAGGTGAGACTCCTATTTATTTATTTAGTGCAGATTTTAGATGAATTCCCAATTCTGATCATTTGCACTATTATTGGCTCGTGATCTGATTTATCAAAATACCAATTAGTGGCAAAAGATCAGAATTGGTCTGTCTGTGTAAATGCTGCCTTGCTGACTTGAATTGTCTTCAAGAGGGCCCCCAAAAAACACCGAAAAAACCAGGGTTTGTTTCAATTTCCTTTACCTTTATTTAACTAGGCAAGTCAGTTAAAAACAAATTCTAATTTACAACGACGGCCTATCGGAGAACAGTGCCTTGTTCAGAACGACAGGTTTTTACCTTGGTAACTCTGGGATTCGATTTGTGGACCTTTCGGTGACTAGTCCAACGCTCTAACCACTAGGTTACCTGCCGCCCTTACCATCAAAAGGTAGGTAGGTACCAGTCTATATATCACGTTGTTCACAGACGCTCAAACAAAGTTTAACATCACAACACAATACAGTAAATAATGATTTGTTAATTAAAGGAAGTTTATCACGTAATAAATTCTCTTTGAAACACTTACTGCAAGCAGCAGAAGAACACATTGAAGGTGCCATGTAGCCTAG
Source organism: Oncorhynchus keta (assembly GCF_023373465.1). Lineage (NCBI taxonomy): Eukaryota > Metazoa > Chordata > Actinopteri > Salmoniformes > Salmonidae > Oncorhynchus > Oncorhynchus keta. The sequence continues at coordinate 165,407 of NW_026291001.1, read as the reverse complement.
ATAAGGAAACATGAAATACAAGAAATACTCAGTCAGTAAATTGTTTTAGACCAAAGAATATATAAAAAAATATATTAATTAATTAATAAATATATAAAAGAAAAAATTATAAAAAATAAAAAAAAGTAATTAAAAATTCAAATGTGAATTTGTCTCATTTTGCTCTGTGTTCTTCATGCTTCTATTGAAATGGAGAAGAAAAAAAAAGCTCATCCTTCCCTGATCGGAGAGACTCAGTTTATTAGCAGAAACTCCATCCATTTGTAAATAGTCCAGCTTCCACTTCCTCTTTCTTCTCAGCTAGAGGAACGGCGTGAGCTACCGACCTCCCTGTTTCATTGGGTGAAATGAATGAAAGACGCGGCGTGCTGATTCCATCCTCAGATCAGCGGAGGAACATGTCTGCCTCCAACATGGCACCCTAATCCCTATGTAGTGCACTACTTTTGACCAGAGTCCTATGGTGTCCTATGGTCAAAAGTAGTGCACTATAAAGGGAATAGGGTGCCATGTAGGACTCGCATGCAGAACACCACCCAGCCCGTCAGGAAAAGAAACGACTTCCTAATTAGTTTCCTAAATCTATCTTGTCATCAGCACTACTTTTGACTAATCCCATTTATTTGGGTGTGGGGGGGGGGTAATGATCACATGCACAGCGTATTTGTCGACCCCCTCCCCGCTACCACCCCAGCATCAACATTCATACACAGGCATACCCCCCTGCTCTCTCCCCAGCCCCCCTCTCCACTGACAATCTCTCCTCTTAAAGCAGAGTTATATTATCCCAGCCTCTAATTATCTAATTAAACAGGGAAGTCAGTAGCGTGTCCTGGCTTTGAAGTTCTGCTGGCGGCCAGGGTAGGATTGAAATGGACCTGCCCTCCTCACAGTTTACACCTCAGTCCTGCTGCTATGGTGGAGCAGCCCGGAGTCCGGGCTCGATCAAAAGCTGCCTACGCAGGACCAGAGGAAGGACAGGGGAGGTAGAGGGAGGTAGAGGGAGGTAGGAGGAGGCAGAGGGAGGTGTGGGGGAGAGGAGGCATAGAGAGGCAGGGGGTGCAGCAGGGTCCCCTACTGCTGGCCTGCTCTGATGATAAAGGTCAGCCCAAACCGTGCAGTTGGGGCCTGTGGTTTAACTTGCTTTTTGTTTTTAGGCCTCCCTCAAAGTCCAAGGTGGCCCGAATTTGGCTGTGTTCACACAGGCAGCCCAATTCTATTTTATTCACTAATTGGTCTTTTGACCAATCAGATCAGCTATGAAAAATATCTGATGTGAAAATCTCTGTTATGATTGGTCAAAGCCCTGGTTCCCTGGTTTCATTCCAACAGGGCTTATTGGAATATTACCAGGGAAATCACCCCATCAACCCCTGGCCAGCTGGCTGTCCCTGTGTTGAACTGCCACTCTTCATGGGGAAGACAAGAGGAAGACAAGATACAGTCTGCATTATCTCTTCATGGGGAAGGCGAGAGGAAAACAAGGTACAGCCTGCATTATCTCTTCATGGGGAAGAAGATAGGAAGACAAGGTACAGTCAGCATTATCTCTTCATGGGGAAGACGAGAGGAAGACAAGGTACAGACAGCATTATCTCTTCATGGGGAAGGCGAGAGGAAAACAAGGTACAGCCTGCATTATCTCTTCATGGGGAAGAAGATAGGAAGACAAGGTACAGTCAGCATTATCTCTTCATGGGGAAGACAAGAGGAAGACAAGGTACAGACAGCATTATCTCTTCATGGGGAAGAAGATAGGAAGACAAGGTACAGTCAGCATTATCTTCACGGGGAAGAAGATAGGAAGACAAGGTACAGTCTACATTATCTCTTCATGGGGAAGACAAGAGGAAGACAAGGTACAGTCAGCATTATCTCGTCATGGGGAAGAAGATAGGAAGACAAGGTACAGTCTGCATTATCTCTTCATGGGGAAGACAAGAGGAAGACAAGGTACAGACAGCATTATCTCTTCATGGGGAAGAAGATAGAAAGACAAGGTACAGTCTGCATTATCTCTTCATGGGAAGACAAGAGGAAGACAAGGTACAGACAGCATTATCTCTTCATGGGGAAGAAGATAGGAAGACAAGGTACAGTCAGCATTATCTCTTCATGGGGAAGACAAGAGGAAGACAAGGTACAGTCTGCATTATCTCTTCATGGGGAAGACAAGAGGAAGACAAGATACAGTCTGCATTATCTCTTCATGGGGAAGAAGATAGGAAGACATTAGGTTCAGTCTGCATTATCTTCCTGGGCCATGGTTATGCCAAGGTGGACATGAGCTCCATGAGGTAGAAGAGCAGGGCAGGAAGGACATGGACATGAGCTCCCTGAGGTAGAAGAGCAGGAAGGACATGGACATGAGCTCCCTGAGGTAGAAGAGCAGGAAGGACGTGGACATTAGCTCCCTGAGGTAGAAGAGCAGGGCAGGAAGGACATGGACATGAGCTCCCTGAGGTAGAAGAGCAGGAAGGACATGGACATGAGCTCCCTGAGGTAGAAGAGCAGGGCAGGAAGGACATGGACATGAGCTCCCTGACGTAGAAGAGCAGGGCAGGAAGGACGTGGACATTAGCTCCCTGAGGTAGAAGAGCAGGGCAGGAAGGACATGGACATGAGCTCCCTGAGGTAGAAGAGCAGGAAGGACGTGGACATTAGCTCCCTGAGGTAGAAGAGCAGGGCAGGAAGGACATGGACATGAGCTCCCTGAGGTAGAAGAGCAGGGCAGGAAGGACATGGACATGAGCTCCCTGAGGTAGAAGAGCAGGGCAGGAAGGACATGGACATGAGCTCCCTGAGGTAGAAGAGCAGGGCAGGAAGGACATGGACATGAGCTCCCTGAGGTAGAAGAGCAGGAAGGACATGGACATGAGCTCCCTGAGGTAGAAGAGCAGGGCAGGAAGGACATGGACATGAGCTCCCTGAGGTAGAAGAGCAGGGCAGGAAGGACATGGACATGAGCTCCCTGAGGTAGAAGAGCAGGGCAGGAAGGTGTGTGTGTTTGGGGACAGAGAAAGAGACAAAGTAAGGAAAAGTGGCCCGACTGACTAGATGTCAGTAACTTTGTGGAACAAACAAAGACCAGGGACAGGCTAGGAAGACTAGGAGAGATGAAGGAACTCGTGTCAGCCTGTTGAAGACTAGGAGAGATGAAGGAACTCGTGTCAGCCTGTTGAAGACTAGGAGAGATGAAGGAACTCGTGTCAGCCTGTTGAAGACTAGGAGAGATGAAGGAACTCGTGTCAGCCTGTTGAAGACCAGGAGAGATGAAGGAACTCGTGTCAGCCTGTTGAAGACTAGGAGAGATGAAGGAACTCGTGTCAGCCTGTTGAAGACTAGGAGAGATGAAGGTACTCCTGTCAGCCTGTTCAAGACTAGGAGAGATGAAGGAACTCCTGTCAGCCTGTTGAAGACTAGGAGAGATGAAGGAACTCCTGTCAGCCTGTTGAAGACTAGGAGAGATGAAGGAACTCGTGTCAGCCTGTTGAAGACCAGGAGAGATGAAGGAACTCGTGTCAGCCTGTTGAAGACTAGGAGAGATGAAGGAACTCGTGTCAGCCTGTTGAAGACTAGGAGAGATGAAGGAACTCGTGTCAGCCTGTTGAAGACTAGGAGAGATGAAGGAACTCCTGTCAGCCTGTTGAAGACTAGGAGAGATGAAGGAACTCGTGTCAGCCTGTTGAAGACTAGGAGAGATGAAGGAACTCGTGTCAGCCTGTTGAAGACTAGGAGAGATGAAGGAACTCGTGTCAGCCTGTTGAAGACTAGGAGAGATGAAGGAACTCGTGTCAGCCTGTTGAAGACTAGGAGAGATGAAGGAACTCGTGTCAGCCTGTTGAAGACTAGGAGAGATGAAGGAACTCGTGTCAGCCTGTTGAAGACTAGGAGAGATGAAGGAACTCGTGTCAGCCTGTTGAAGACTAGGAGAGATGAAGGAACTCGTGTCAGCCTGTTGAAGACTAGGAGAGATGAAGGAACTCGTGTCAGCCTGTTGAAGACTAGGAGAGATGAAGGAACTCGTGTCAGCCTGTTGAAGACTAGGAGAGATGAAGGAACTCGTGTCAGCCTGTTGAAGACTAGGAGAGATGAAGGAACTCGTGTCAGCCTGTTGAAGACTAGGAGAGATGAAGGAACTCGTGTCAGCCTGTTGAAGACTAGGAGAGATGAAGGAACTCGTGTCAGCCTGTTGAAGACTAGGAGAGATGAAGGAACTCGTGTCAGCCTGTTGAAGACTAGGAGAGATGAAGGAACTCGTGTCAGCCTGTTGAAGACTAGGAGAGATGAAGGAACTCGTGTCAGCCTGTTGAAGACTAGGAGAGATGAAGGAACTCGTGTCAGCCTGTTGAAGACTAGGAGAGATGAAGGAACTCGTGTCAGCCTGTTGAAGACTAGGAGAGATGAAGGAACTCGTGTCAGCCTGTTGAAGACTAGGAGAGATGAAGGAACTCGTGTCAGCCTGTTGAAGACTAGGAGAGATGAAGGAACTCGTGTCAGCCTGTTGAAGACTAGGAGAGATGAAGGAACTCGTGTCAGCCTGTTGAAGACTAGGAGAGATGAAGGAACTCGTGTCAGCCTGTTGAAGACTAGGAGAGATGAAGGAACTCGTGTCAGCCTGTTGAAGACTAGGAGAGATGAAGGAACTCGTGTCAGCCTGTTGAAGACTAGGAGAGATGAAGGAACTCGTGTCAGCCTGTTGAAGACTAGGAGAGATGAAGGAACTCGTGTCAGCCTGTTGAAGACTAGGAGAGATGAAGGAACTCGTGTCAGCCTGTTGAAGACTAGGAGAGATGAAGGAACTCGTGTCAGCCTGTTGAAGACTAGGAGAGATGAAGGAACTCGTGTCAGCCTGTTGAAGACTAGGAGAGATGAAGGAACTCGTGTCAGCCTGTTGAAGACTAGGAGAGATGAAGGAACTCGTGTCAGCCTGTTGAAGACTAGGAGAGATGAAGGAACTCGTGTCAGCCTGTTGAAGACTAGGAGAGATGAAGGAACTCGTGTCAGCCTGTTGAAGACTAGGAGAGATGAAGGAACTCGTGTCAGCCTGTTGAAGACTAGGAGAGATGAAGGAACTCGTGTCAGCCTGTTGAAGACTAGGAGAGATGAAGGAACTCGTGTCAGCCTGTTGAAGACTAGGAGAGATGAAGGAACTCGTGTCAGCCTGTTGAAGACTAGGAGAGATGAAGGAACTCGTGTCAGCCTGTTGAAGACTAGGAGAGATGAAGGAACTCGTGTCAGCCTGTTGAAGACTAGGAGAGATGAAGGAACTCGTGTCAGCCTGTTGAAGACTAGGAGAGATGAAGGAACTCGTGTCAGCCTGTTGAAGACTAGGAGAGATGAAGGAACTCGTGTCAGCCTGTTGAAGACTAGGAGAGATGAAGGAACTCGTGTCAGCCTGTTGAAGACTAGGAGAGATGAAGGAACTCGTGTCAGCCTGTTGAAGACTAGGAGAGATGAAGGAACTCGTGTCAGCCTGTTGAAGACTAGGAGAGATGAAGGAACTCGTGTCAGCCTGTTGAAGACTAGGAGAGATGAAGGAACTCGTGTCAGCCTGTTGAAGACTAGGAGAGATGAAGGAACTCGTGTCAGCCTGTTGAAGACTAGGAGAGATGAAGGAACTCGTGTCAGCCTGTTGAAGACTAGGAGAGATGAAGGAACTCGTGTCAGCCTGTTGAAGACTAGGAGAGATGAAGGAACTCGTGTCAGCCTGTTGAAGACTAGGAGAGATGAAGGAACTCGTGTCAGCCTGTTGAAGACCAGGAGAGATGAAGGAACTCGTGTCAGTCTGTTGAAGACTAGGAGAGATGAAGGAACTCGTGTCAGCCTGTTGAAGACCAGGAGAGATGAAGGAACTCCTGTCAGCCTGTTGAAGACCAGCAGAGATGAAGGAACTCGTGTCAGCCTGTTGAAGACTAGGAGAGATGAAGGAACTCGTGTCAGCCTGTTCAAGACGAGCTCCCCCATCTCTTAGATATTCAGATTAGTCCACTTAATAAGCTCCAAATTAGTTCACTGGACATCTGTGTATTTGTGATCTAGCTATGGAAGCAGTCAGAGGTGTGGACTACATTTGGAGTGGTATGTATTCTGGCCTCAGTCATTCTCTCTCCTCAACAGTCCCAACAGTGGGATCATGGAGTCAAGACAAGCATGCAGGAGAGTAGAGGAGAGGAGAGCCCTCTGATGGGATGGAGAGGGCCTGAGCTCCCGGATGGGGCCACTACAGGGCCGAAGGAACATGTCCCTGGCTCCCCTGGTTCTCCCTGGACAGGCATAATGACTTTATCAGGAGTTAAGCCGCGTTGCACAGCTCTCTCTCTCTCTCTCCCTCCCCTTTTTCCCTCTCTCTCTCTCTCTCTCTCTCTCTCTCTCTCTCTCTCTCTCTCTCTCTCTCTCTCTCTCTCTCTCTCTCTCTCTCTCTCTCTCTCTCTCTCTCTCTCTCTCTCCCTCCCCTTTTCCCTCTCTCCCTCTCTCTCTCTGTCTCTCTCTCTCTCTGTCTCTCTCTCTCTCTCTCTCTCTCTCTCTCTCTCTCTCTCTCTCTCTCTCTCTCTCTCTCTCTAGTCTCTCCTCTCACTCCCACTTGAGAGCCTCCCACCATGGCTACAGAGACATAGTAATTTGGACCTCATCATATCTGTTTCTAAACCAGCAAGCCAGAGCTCTCTGTCTCTCTGGACTCTCCTCTCCTCTCCATTCAGCTGAGGACGTTTTGGACGGTATTATTCTGGGGCAGAGACACATTGACTTCTGGGAAGGCTCCACTTAAATACGTCTCACTACATTTATGAATGTATGATTATATAATGCTACTTCAGACAGGGTTTTACTTGAGGCAGGGATAATTTAGAAATGGAAATGTGCCCTAAAACCAGAGGTGAAAGGGGAAAGGTGAGTCCGGAGGGGGTTCGGCTCATCTTGGCTCGGCCCAGGCAGCCAATCGAAAGATCCCACTCCCCCAACAAAAACAGGCAGCACAGCCCTTAACTGTCTGTGACTGAAATACTTACCAGAAAGCTCATCAAAATCAGGACATACTCATCTATATTTCATGTTCTACTTGTTCTCCCTTCTCACTTTGCTGCCGCTGCTCTCTCTCTCTCTCTCCATCTCTCTCTCTCTCTCTCTCTCTCTCTCTCTCTCTCTCTCTCTCTCTCTCTCTCTCTCTCTCTCTCTCTCTCTCTCTCTCTCTCCCTCTCTCCCTCTCTCCCTCTCCCTCTCCCTCTCTCTCTCTCTCTCTCTCTCTCTCTCTCTCTCTCTCTCCTTCTTTCTCTCCCTCTCTCTCTCTCCTTCTCTCTCTCCCTCTCTCTCTCTCTCTCTCATCTCAGAATACAAAGTGCTCGTACTACAGTAACATCTCACAAAGCCAGAGTTCACTTCAATATAAGTGGTCAAAAAACACAACGGGAGAAACTTCCTCTTCCACGTTTGAATTATAAAGCTTTATAGAACTGTCGTGAGTTTACGTTGCCTGGGATTTCAATTCATTTTCAAATCATTTTCAAATATACGGCAGGCAGGTCATTGTTTTATAAAACGTATCACATTCGCAATGTTGAAAAACCTTCCGTTGATCCACAAAACCAACTGTCAACGTTGTTTCCACGTCATTTCAACCCCACCCCCCCCTCGAAAAAACATCTATGCGATGACATTGAATCAAGGTGGGAAAAGTCATCAACGTACAGTAAGGTCATTTCCTGTCTTTGTTCACTTAACTTTTAACCTAAAATCCAATGACATGGAGACGTTTACTGTTGATTTCACATTGAATTCACGTTAGTTGAACGACCCAACCGGATGTAAAAACTAGACGTTGATCTGATGTCTTGTGTCCAGTGGGATACGTTGTAGAGAGGGGAAGGAGTACAGTAGAGGCAGCCTTCCGATTGGTTTAGCAAAACTGTCCTTCCACCCGTCAGCCAATAAAACACAGTAGGCGTCACCATCCCCGTTCTCCAATCAAAACTAAACTAAACAAAAAATGTGTTTATTGATGAACAGTTTGAAGCCTTCCATGTGCAGTCATGTTCTTTATAGGGAGAGCTGCTATTAGACTTCTGTCAGGGTCCCAGGAAGAGCCTTAAACACAGAGACACACAACCTCACGTAACTGTTCTGTTACAGACAGTCTAACTCTGGTACCCAGGCTTCCCTTCTGTGTATCAGTCCTGTCTGTTGGTCTGTGTGTTCTTTATAGGGAGAGCTGCTATTAGACTTCTGTCAGGGTCCCAGGAAGAGCCTTAAACACAGAGACACACAACCTCACAGACAGACAGTCTAACTCTGGTACCCAGGCTTCCCTTCTGTGTATCAGTCCTGTCTGTAAGTCTGTGTATCAGTCCTGTCTGTAGGTCTGTGTATCAGTCCTGTCTGTAGGTCTGTGTATCAGTCCTGTCTGTAGGTCTGTGTATCAGTCCTGTCTGTTGGTCTGTGTATCAGTCCTGTCTGTTGGTCTGTGTATCAGTCCTGTCTGTTGGTCTGTGTATCAGTCCTGTCTGTTGGTCTGTGTATCAGTCCTGTCTGTAGGTCTGTGTATCAGTCCTGTCTGTTGGTCTGTGTATCAGTCCTGTCTGTTGGTCTGTGTATCAGTCCTGTCTGTTGGTCTGTGTATCAGTCCTGTCTGTTGGTCTGTGTATCAGTCCTGTCTGTTGGTCTGTGTATCAGTCCTGTCTGTTGGTCTGTGTATCAGTCCTGTCTGTAGGTCTGTGTATCAGTCCTGTCTGTAGGTCTGTGTATCAGTCCTGTCTGTTGGTCTGTGTATCAGTCCTGTCTGTTAGTCTGTGTATCAGTCCTGTCTGTTGGTCTGTGTATCAGTCCTGTCTGTAGGTCTGTGTATCAGTCCTGTCTGTTGGTCTGTGTATCAGTCCTGTCTGTTAGTCTGTGTATCAGTCCTGTCTGTAGGTCTGTGTATCAGTCCTGTCTGTAGGTCTGTGTATCAGTCCTGTCTGTAGGTCTGTTGGTCTGTGTATCAGTCCTGTCTGGTGGTCTGTGTATCAGTCCTGTCTGTTGGTCTGTGTATCAGTCCTGTCTGTTGGTCTGTGTATCAGTCCTGTCTGGTGGTCTGTGTATCAGTCCTGTCTGGTGGTCTGTGTATCAGTCCTGTCTGTAGGTCTGTGTATCAGTCCTGTCTGTTGGTCTGTGTATCAGTCCTGTCTGTAGGTCTGTGTATCAGTCCTGTCTGTAGGTCTGTGTATCAGTCCTGTCTGTTGGTCTGTGTATCAGTCCTGTCTGTAGGTCTGTGTATCAGTCCTGTCTGTTGGTCTGTGTATCAGTCCTGTCTGTAGGTCTGTGTATCAGTCCTGTCTGTTAGTCTGTGTATCAGTCCTGTCTGTTGGTCTGTGTATCAGTCCTGTCTGTAGGTCTGTGTATCAGTCCTGTCTGTTGGTCTGTGTATCAGTCCTGTCTGTAGGTCTGTGTATCAGTCCTGTCTGTTGGTCTGTGTATCAGTCCTGTCTGTAGGTCTGTGTATCAGTCCTGTCTGTTGGTCTGTGTATCAGTCCTGTCTGTTGGTCTGTGTATCAGTCCTGTCTGTAGGTCTGTGTATCAGTCCTGTCTGTTGGTCTGTGTATCAGTCCTGTCTGTTGGTCTGTGTATCAGTCCTGTCTGTAGGTCTGTGTAGCAGTCCTGTCTGTTGGTCTGTGTATCAGTCCTGTCTGTTGGTCTGTGTATCAGTCCTGTCTGTTGGTCTGTGTATCAGTCCTGTCTGTAGGTCTGTGTATCAGTCCTGTCTGTTGGTCTGTGTATCAGTCCTGTCTGTTGGTCTGTGTATCAGTCCTGTCTGTAGGTCTGTGTATCAGTCCTGTCTGTAGGTCTGTGTATCAGTCCTGTCTGTTGGTCTGTGTATCAGTCCTGTCTGTAGGTCTGTGTATCAGTCCTGTCTGTTGGTCTGTGTATCAGTCCTGTCTGTAGGTCTGTGTATCAGTCCTGTCTGTAGGTCTGTGTATCAGTCCTGTCTGTTGGTCTGTGTAGGTCTGTGTATCAGTCCTGTCTGATGGTGGGTGGTCTGTGTATCAGTCCTGTCTGTTGGTGGGTGGTCTGTGTATCAGTCCTGTCTGTTGGTCTGTGTAGGTCTGTGTATATATGTATCTTACAAAACAACTGCGAAAAAACACGTGTCAATAATCACATTATATTTTACATTAACAAGTCACGTTAAAAATGCAACACTAATTTTGAAGTCGCAGGCGGGTGACCTCATTGTGACCATGACCAACCATGACCGACTCATGTCACGTGACCAACCATGACCGACTCATGTCACGTGACCAACCATGACCGACTCATGTCACATGACCAACCATGACCGACTCATGTCACGTGACCAACCATGACCGACTCATGTCACATGACCATGACCAACCATGACCGACTCATGTCACATGACCAACCATGACCGACTCATGTCACGTGACCATGACCAACCATGACCGACTCATGTCACATGACCAACCATGACCGACTCATGTCACATGACCAACCATGACCGACTCATTCGTCACGTGACCATGACCACCCATGACCGACTCATGTCCTCCACATGTGCATTTTCACGTTTTAATGTCAACTAGCTGTCAAAAGACACAACATCTAATCCAGTGTCATAGAATTTGCTGTGATTAATCATGATTTAATGGCAAATTCATGATTTGCTCAAATTGAGCTGTAATTTAAAAATGTAATACAAAAAGCATTACAACAATATTGCTGTTTTATATTTTGTTCAAAGTAATGGTTTGCAAAACCAAGTAGATTAATTAACGCACTTACTAAAACCTCAAAGTCAACTTGTTTTAACATCATATTGTTGTTTTAAGACAATGGGGCAAATACAAAAACTTAACCTGAGTTAACTGATTAACACTGACATGGTTTAATTTAACACGTTAAACTTAACCTGAGTTAACTGATTAACACTGACATGGTTTAATTTAACACGTTAAACTTAACCTGAGTTAACTGATTAACACTGACATGGTTTAATTTAACACGTTAAACTTAACCTGAGTTAACTGATTAACACTGACATGGTTTAATTTATCACGTTAAATTTAACCTGAGTTAACATTAACACTGACATGGTTTAATTTATCACGTTAAACTTAACCTGAGTTAACTGATTAACACTGACATGGTTTAATTTAACACGTTAAACTTAACCTGAGTTAACGGATTAACACTGACATGGTTTAATTTAACACGTTAAACTTAACCTGAGTTAACTGATTAACACTGACATGGTTTAATTTAACACGTTAAACTTAACCTGATTAACTGATTAACACTGACATGGTTTAATTTAACACGTTAAACTTAACCTGAGTTAACTGATTAACACTGACATGGTTTAATGGTTTAATTTTAACACATTAAACTTAACCTGAGTTAACGGATTAACACTGACATGGTTTAATTTAACACCTTAAACTTAACCTGAGTTAACTGATTAACACTGACATGGTTTAATTTAACACGTTAAACTTAACCTGAGTTAACAGATTAACACTGACATGGTTTAATTTAACACGTTAAACTTAACCTGAGTTAACGAATTAACACTGACATGGTTTAATTTAACACGTTAAACTTAACCTGAGTTAACGGATTAACACTGACATGGTTTAATTTAACACGTTAAATTTAACCTGAGTTAACAGATTAACACTGACATGGTTTAATTTAACACGTTAAACTTAACCTGAGTTAACGGATTAACACTGACATGGTTTAATTTAACACGTTAAACTTAACCTGAGTTAACGGATTAACACTGACATGGTTTAATTTAACACGTTAAACTTAACCTGAGTTAACTGATTAACACTGACATGGTTTAATTTAACACGTTAAACTTAACCTGAGTTAACGGATTAACACTGACATGGTTTAATTTAACACGTTAAACTTAACCTGAGTTAATGGATTAACACTGACATGGTTTAATTTAACATGTTAAATTTAACCTGAGTTAACTGATTAACACTGACATGGTTTAATTTAACATGTTAAATTTAACCTGAGTTAACTGATTAACACTGACATGGTTTAATTTAACACGTTAAACTTAACCTGAGTTAACGGATTAACACTGACATGGTTTAATTTTAACACGTTAAACTTAACCTGAGTTAACGGATTAACACTGACATGGTTTAATTTAACACGTTAAACTTAACCTGAGTTAACTGATTAACACTGACATGGTTTAATTTAACACGTTAAACTTAACCTGAGTTAACAGATTAACACTGACATGGTTTAATTTAACACGTTAAACTTAACCTGAGTTAATGGATTAACACTGACATGGTTTAATTTAACACGTTAAACTTAACCTGAGTTAACTGATTAACACTGACATGGTTTAATTTAACACGTTAAACTTAACCTGAGTTAACGGATTAACACTGACATGGTTTAATTTAACACGTTAAACTTAACCTGAGTTAACTGATTAACACTGACATGGTTTAATTTAACATGTTAAATTTAACCTGAGTTAACTGATTAACACTGACATGGTTTAATTTAACATGTTAAATTTAACCTGAGTTAACTGATTAACACTGACATGGTTTAATTTAACACGTTAAACTTAACCTGAGTTAACGGATTAACACTGACATGGTTTAATTTAACACGTTAAACTTAACCTGAGTTAACTGATTAACACTGACATGGTTTAATTTAACACGTTAAACTTAACCTGAGTTAACAGATTAACACTGACATGGTTTAATTTAACACGTTAAACTTAACCTGAGTTAACTGATTAACACTGACATTGTTTAATTTAACACCTTAAACTTAACCTGAGTTAACAGATTAACACTGACATGGTTTAATTTAACACCTTAAACTTAACCTGAGTTAACTGATTAACACTGACATGGTTTAATTTAACATGTTAAACTTAACCTGAGTTAACTGATTAACACTGACATGGTTTAATTTAACACGTTAAACTTAACCTGAGTTAACTGATTAACACTGACATGGTTTAATTTAACACGTTAAACTTAACCTGAGTTAACAGATTAACACTGACATGGTTTAATTTAACACGTTAAACTTAACCTGAGTTAACTGATTAACACTGACATGGTTTAATTTAACACGTTAAACCAGATCAATAAGGAGACAGAGCTCGTTTCTCTGTTCTTTCACTGGGCGTCTTCCAACGCTCACTGGCCAACGTGAAAAAAGAGAGGGAAAAGGGGGATACCTAGTCAGCTGTCCAACTGAATGTATTCAACTGAAATGTGTCTTCCACATTTAACCGAACCCCTCTGAATCAGAGAGGTGAGGAGGAGCTGGCATAATCTACAGCCACGTCTTTGGCACCCGGGGAACAGTGCAGTCCTGTCTCCTTGCTCAGGAGCAGAGCAACAGACCTTGTCAACTCGAGGATTCGATCCAGTAACCTTTCAGTGACACCGAACGCTCTAACCACCAGACTACCTGCCGCCCCCCGAGGTGTATGTCTGCAGCAGCAACAATACTGAATGGATCGTTCAGAAATAATACGTATTTTTAACCTGTTTTGGAGACTGGTTTTTGTTCGGAATTTCGGATGACTGACATGCCCAAAGTAAACTGCCTGTTACTCATGCCCAGAAGCTATGGTATACATATACTTGGTAGCATTGGATATAAAACACTCTGAAGTTTCTGAAACTGTTAACAACATCTCTGTGAGTATAACAGAACTGATATGGTAAGCAAAAACCTGAGGAAAATCCATACGGAAATTTATTTTTTGAGGTCACAGGCCATTTCAGTGCTAGCCTATGGGAAATACACATAGATATGACCCAGATTGCAGTTCCTATGGCTTCCACTAGATGTCAACAGTCTTTAGAAAGGGGTTTCCGGCTTGTTATTTGAAAAATGAGCAAGTAGTTGGAAGAACAAAAAGGTGTCTCTCAAAAGAAAAGTAGCCTTGTTGGTGTGTGAATGAGGTGCGCGCTCTTCGTTATTCATCTTCCCTATTGAGCATACTATTCTCCGTCTTAAATATTATCGTATATTTAGATTTTAGAGTACCTGAGGATTAATTAGAAACATCGTTTGACTTGTTTGGACAAACTTTACTGGTAACTTTTTGGATTCGTTTGTATGCGTGTAGAACGAGTGGATTACGGAGATCATTGGTGCCAACTAAACAGACTTTTTTGGATATAAAGAAGGACTTTATCGAACAAAACGACTATTCATTGTGTAGCTGGGACCCATGGGATTGCAAACAGAGGAAGATCTTCAAAGGAAAGTGATTTATTTTATCGCTATTAGTGATTGTGTGACGCCTGTTCTGATTGAAAATGTATTTTGATGTGGGGCGCTGTCCTCAGATAATTGTATGGTATGCTTTCGCTGTAAAGCCTTTTTGAAATCTGACAACACGGTTGGATTAACAAGAAGTTAAGCTTTTAAATGATGTATGACACTTGTATCTTCATGCAAGTGTTTAATATTACGATTTTTGTATTTTGAATTCTGCAATTTTTGCTCTGCAATTTCACCGGATGTTGTTGTAGGTGGCTCGCTAGCGGTTCATGTGCCAAAAGAGGTTTTAACATACTTTAATTTTACTCCGGTAGGCTAAGTTATCTTTTTACAGAATGACTTTCCAGAATGTCTTTCCAGAATGTCTTTACAGAATGTCTTTACAGAATGTCTTTACAGAATGTCTTTACAGAATGTCTTTACAGAATGTCTTTACATAATGTCTTTATAGAATGTCTTTACAGAATGTCTTTCCAGAATGTCTTTCCATAATGTCTTTACAGAATGTCTTTACAGAATGTCTTTACAGAATGTTTTTATAGAATGTCTTTCCAGAATGATTCCAGAATGTCTTTCCAGAATGTCTTTCCAGAATGTCTTTACAGAATGTCTTTACAGAATGTCTTTCCAGAATGTCTTTCCAGAATGATTCCAGAATGTCTTTCCAGAATGTCTTTACAGAATGATTTTCCAGAATGAATTTACAGAATGTCTTTCCAGAATGTCTTTCCAGAATGTCTTTACAGAATGTCTTTGCAGAATGTCTTTCCAGAATGTCTTTCCAGAATATCTTTCCAGAATGTCTTTACAGAATTAACAATTCCATATGTGGAAAATTGCTTTTGATTTTTTTACAATTTCACATGTAAATGTGAGATTTTCAAGAATGTTTTTTTAACTTGTGAAACTGCACATTTACATTACATTTAAGTCTTTAGCAGAATGTCTTTCCAGAATGTCTTTACAAATGTCTTTCACCTTAGACATGTCTTTGGAACAGAACTTTCCAATATGTGCATCTAAATCTTTTAAGGGGGGTGATGAAGGATTACTTTATCCTTCCTAGGTATTCCTGTAAAATGTGGGGTTTTTACAGGTGTCTTTAAGGTGTGATTGACTCAGAATGACTGTCCTGGCGTCGTCAGAAGTTTGTTCCACCATTGTCTTTCCAGAATGTCGACAGTTTTGACTGGGCTGACAGAATTAACTGTACACATTTGACATGTTTTGTTTTTGTTCTTGTTGTAAAGGTGAAGTCACAGGCAGCAGCCCGGAACATTCTAGGTCCTCCACAGGCAGCAGCCCGGAACATTCTAGATCCTCCACAGGCAGCAGCCCGGAACATTCTAGATCCTCCACAGGCAGCAGCCCGGAACATTCTAGATCCTCCACAGGCAGCAGCCCGGAACATTCTAGATCCTCCACAGGCAGCAGCCCGGAACATTCTAGATCCTCCACAGGCAGCAGCCCGGAACATTCTAGATCCTCCACAGGCAGCAGCCCGGAACATTCTAGATCCTCCACAGGCAGCAGCCCGGAACATTCTAGATCCTCCACAGGCAGCAGCCCGGAACATTCTAGATCCTCCACAGGCAGCAGCCCGGAACATTCTAGATCCTCCACAGGCAGCAGCCCGGAACATTCTAGATCCTCCACAGGCAGCAGCCCGGAACATTCTAGATCCTCCACAGGCAGCAGCCCGGAACATTCTAGATCCTCCACAGGCAGCAGCCCGGAACATTCTAGATCCTCCACAGGCAGCAGCCCGGAACATTCTAGATCCTCCACAGGCAGCAGCCCGGAACATTCTAGATCCTCCACAGGCAGCAGCCCGGAACATTCTTGATCCTCCATCCGCCATGCTACATGTCCAGAAGATCTGGAACACATCACACAAGTTGAAAACTCAGTTATACCGTAATTCACTCTACTTGCGCTCCATGTGGGTTCTGTTCTCGGAGACGGAAACTGCAGGTCATTTTTACAAGACTATGAGGGATAAACAGGGGCGGCAGGGTAGTCTAGTGGTTAGCGCGTTGGGCTGGTAACTAAAAGGTTGTAAGTTCGAATCCCCAAGCTGACAAGGTACAAATCTGTCGTTCTGCCCCTGAACAGGCAGTTAACCCACTGTTCCTAGGCCGTCGTTGAAAATAAGAATTTGTTCTTAACTGACTTACATTCTATAAAATCAATTGTCTACTTTGACTAAACCTCCCCTTTTTATATTTTAATAATAATATATTTGTAGTGTAATTCACAGATAAAGTTATAACATCAATTATATCAATACTATTTATTCATTTAGTATACATCCCTCCTCGTATTACTGTACCATTCAGCCTGTTCATCACATCCAGTGTGTGTCTGAAACACATCAGTAGAGTTTTAACACAGCTTAATACTGCCCCCCTGTGGCTTTATGGATTATTACATTAGTTTCAAGAGTTACACATGAAAAAAAAAAAGTTACCTCTATGAGGTGGGTTTATCAAACATTATCATATGAGACTATGAGGTGGGTTTATCAATCATGATCATATGAGTCTACGAGGTGGGTTTATCAAACATTATTATATGAGTCTATGAGGTGGGTTTATCAAACATTATCATATGAGTCTATGAGGTGGGTTTATCCAACATTATCATATGAGTCTATTAGGTGGGTTTATCAAACATTATCACATGAGTCTATGAGGGTTTATCAAACATTATCACATGAGTCTATAAGGTGGTTTATAACATTATAATAATCATTGACCTATGAGGTGGGATTATACCATTATTATAATCATTGACCTATGAGGTGGGTTTATAACATTATTATAATCATTGACCTATGAGGTGGGTTTATACCATTATAATAATCATTGACCTATGAGGTGGGTTTATACCATTATAATAATCATTGACCTATGAGGTGGGTTTATACCATTATAATAATCATTGACCTATGAGGTGGGTTTATACCATTATAATAATCATTGACCTATGAGGTGGGTTTATAACATTATTATAATCATCGACCTATGAGGTTGCAAAAATATCTTTATCCCTCACCAACTTCAAACATCAGGGTTTATAACATTATTATAATCATTGACCTATGAGGTGGGATTATACCATTATAATAATCATTGACCTATGAGGTGGGTTTATAACATTATTATAATCATCGGCCTATGAGGTGGGTTTATAACATTATTATAATCATCGACCTATGAGGTGGGTTTATAACATTATTATAATCATTGACCTATGAGGTGGGTTTATAACATTATTATAATCATTGACCTATGAGGTGGGTTTATAACATTATTATAATCATTGACCTATGAGGTGGGTTTATAACATTATTATAATCATTGACCTATGAGGTGGGTTTATAACATTATTATAATCATTGACCTATGAGGTGGGTTTATAACATTATTATAATCATTGACCTATGAGGTGGGTTTATAACATTATTATAATCATCGGCCTATGAGGTGGGTTTATAACATTATTATAATCATTGACCTATGAGGTGGGTTTATAACATTATTATAATCATTGACCTATGAGGTGGGTTTATAACATTATTATAATCATTGACCTATGAGGTGGGTTTATAACATTATTATAATCATTGACCTATGAGGTGGGTTTATAACATTATTATAATCATCGACCTATGAGGTGGGATTATACCATTATAATAATCATTGACCTATGAGGTGGGATTATACCATTATAATAATCATTGACCTATGAGGTGGGTTTATAACATTATTATAATCATTGACCTATGAGGTGGGTTTATAACATTATTATAATCATTGACCTATGAGGTGGGTTTATAACATTATTATAATCATTGACCTATGAGGTGGGTTTATAACATTATTATAATCATTGACCTATGAGGTGGGTTTATAACATTATTATAATCATTGACCTATGAGGTGGGTTTATAACATTATTATAATCATTGACCTATGAGGTGGGTTATGACATTATAATAGTCATCGGCCTATGAGGTGGGTTTTATCATTATATGGATTGACATGACTAAAGCAGATTCAATTTGATTGGCTGTTGCGTGTGATTTCAGGTGCGTTTGAGTTGTGTCGCGTAATCAGCGAAATTGTTTGAAACGATGTCACTTTCAACCCGTAACTGAAACTAAAACGTAGTGTAGATACCAACATCTCCCCCAACGTAGTGTAGATACCAACATCTCCCCCAATGTAGTGTAGATACCAACATCTCCCCAACGTAGTGTAGATACCAACATCTCCCCCAACTTAGTGTAGATACCAACATCTCCCCCAACGTAGTGTAGATACCAACATCTCCCCCAACTTAGTGTAGATACCAACATCTCCCCCAACTTAGTGTAGATACCAACATCTCCCCCAACGTAGTGTAGATACCAACATCTCCCCAACGTAGTGTAGATACCCAACGTAGTGTAGATACCAACATCTCCCCAACGTAGTGTAGATACCAACATCTCCCCAACGTAGTGTAGATACCAACATCTCCCCCAATGTGTCTGACCTCAGCCTCAGTGTAGATAGAACATCTCCCCCAACGTAGTGTAGATACCAACATCTCCCCAACGTAGTGTAGATACCAACATCTCCCTGACCTCAGCGTCAGTGTAGATACCAACATCTCCCCCAACGTAGTGTAGATACCAACATCTCCCCCAACGTAGTGTAGATACCAACATCTCCCCAACGTAGTGTAGATACCCAACGTAGTGTAGATACCAACATCTCCCCAACGTAGTGTAGATACCCAACGTAGTGTAGATACCAACATCTCCCCAACGTAGTGTAGATACCAACATCTCCCCCAACGTAGTGTAGATACCAACATCTCCCCAACGTAGTGTAGATACCAACATCTCCCCCAACGTAGTGTAGATACCAACATCTCCCCAACGTAGTGTAGATACCAACATCTCCCCCAACGTAGTGTAGATACCAACATCTCCCCAACGTAGTGTAGATACCAACATCTCCCCCAACGTAGTGTAGATACCAACATCTCCCCCAACGTAGTGTAGATACCAACATCTCCCCAACGTAGTGTAGATACCAACATCTCCCCCAACGTAGTGTAGATACCAACATCTCCCCAACGTAGTGTAGATACCAACATCTCCCCCAACGTAGTGTAGATACCAACATCTCCCCCAACGTAGTGTAGATACCAACATCTCCCCCAACGTAGTGTAGATACCAACATCTCCCCAACGTAGTGTAGATACCAACGTATCTAGATACCCATCTCCCCAACGTAGTGTAGATACCAACATCTCCCCAACGTAGTGTAGATACCAACATCTCCCCAACGTAGTGTAGATACCAACATCTCCCCCAACGTAGTGTAGATACCAACATCTCCCCCAACGTAGTGTAGATACCAACATCTCCCCAACGTAGTGTAGATACCAACATCTCCCCCAACGTAGTGTAGATACCAACATCTCCCCCAACGTAGTGTAGATACCAACATCTCCCCCAACGTAGTGTAGATACCAACATCTCCCCAACGTAGTGTAGATACCAACATCTCCCCCAACGTAGTGTAGATACCAACATCTCCCCCAACGTAGTGTAGATACCAACATCTCCCCCAACGTAGTGTAGATACCAACATCTCCCCAACGTAGTGTAGATACCAACATCTCCCCAACGTAGTGTAGATACCAACATCTCCCCCAACGTAGTGTAGATACCAACATCTCCCCAACGTAGTGTAGATACCAACATCTCCCCCAACGTAGTGTAGATACCAACATCTCCCCAACGTAGTGTAGATACCAACATCTCCCCAACGTAGTGTAGATACCAACATCTCCCCAACGTAGTGTAGATACCAACATCTCCCCCAACGTAGTGTAGATACCAACATCTCCCCCAACGTAGTGTAGATACCAACATCTCCCCCAACGTAGTGTAGATACCAACATCTCCCCAACGTAGTGTAGATACCAACATCTCCCCCAACGTAGTGTAGATACCAACATCTCCCCCAACGTAGTGTAGATACCAACATCTCCCCCAACGTAGTGTAGATACCAACATCTCCCCCAACGTAGTGTAGATACCAACATCTCCCCAACGTAGTGTAGATACCAACATCTCCCCAACGTAGTGTAGATACCAACATCTCCCCCAACGTAGTGTAGATACCAACATCTCCCCAACGTAGTGTAGATACCAACATCTCCCCCAACGTAGTGTAGATACCAACATCTCCCCAACGTAGTGTAGATACCAACATCTCCCCAACGTAGTGTAGATACCAACATCTCCCCAACGTAGTGTAGATACCAACATCTCCCCCAACGTAGTGTAGATACCAACATCTCCCCAACATAGTGTAGATACCAACATCTCCCCAACGTAGTGTAGATACCAACATCTCCCCAACGTAGTGTAGATACCAACATCTCCCCCAACGTAGTGTAGATACCAACATCTCCCCAACGTAGTGTAGATACCAACATCTCCCCAACGTAGTGTAGATACCAACATCTCCCCAACGTCTCCCCAACGTGTAGATACCAACATCTCCCCAACGTAGTGTAGATACCAACATCTCCCCAACGTAGTGTAGATACCAACATCTCCCCCAACGTAGTGTAGATACCAACATCTCCCCCAACATAGTGTAGATACCAACATCTCCCCCAACGTAGTGTAGATACCAACATCTCCCCAACGTAGTGTAGATACCAACATCTCCCCCAACGTAGTGTAGATACCAACATCTCCCCCAACATAGTGTAGATACCAACATCTCCCCCAACATAGTGTAGATACCAACATCTCCCCCAACGTAGTGTAGATACCAACATCTCCCCCAACGTAGTGTAGATACCAACATCTCCCCCAACGTAGTGTAGATACCAACATCTCCCCCAACGTAGTGTAGATACCAACATCTCCCCAACGTAGTGTAGATACCAACATCTCCCCCAACGTAGTGTAGATACCAACATCTCCCCAACGTAGTGTAGATACCAACATCTCCCCCAACATAGTGTAGATACCAACATCTCCCCCAACGTAGTGTAGATACCAACATCTCCCCCAACATAGTGTAGATACCAACATCTCCCCCAACGTAGTGTAGATACCAACATCTCCCCCAACGTAGTGTAGATACCAACATCTCCCCCAACGTAGTGTAGATACCAACATCTCCCCCAACGTAGTGTAGATACCAACATCTCCCCCAACGTAGTGTAGATACCAACATCTCCCCAACGTAGTGTAGATACCAACATCTCCCCCAACGTAGTGTAGATACCAACATCTCCCCCAACGTAGTGTAGATACCAACATCTCCCCAACGTAGTGTAGATACCAACATCTCCCCCAACGTAGTGTAGATACCAACATCTCCCCAACGTAGTGTAGATACCAACATCTCCCCAACGTAGTGTAGATACCAACATCTCCCCCAACGTAGTGTAGATACCAACATCTCCCCCAACGTAGTGTAGATACCAACATCTCCCCAACGTAGTGTAGATACCAACATCTCCCCCAACGTAGTGTAGATACCAACATCTCCCCTCCCCAACGTAGTGTAGATACCAACATCTCCCCCAACATAGTGTAGATACCAACATCTCCCCCAACGTAGTGTAGATACCAACATCTCCCCAACGTAGTGTAGATACCAACATCTCCCCCAACGTAGTGTAGATACCAACATCTCCCCCAACGTAGTGTAGATACCAACATCTCCCCCAACGTAGTGTAGATACCAACATCTCCCCAACGTAGTGTAGATACCAACATCTCCCCAACGTAGTGTAGATACCAACATCTCCCCAACGTAGTGTAGATACCAACATCTCCCCCAACGTAGTGTAGATACCAACATCTCCCCAACGTAGTGTAGATACCAACATCTCCCCCAACGTAGTGTAGATACCAACATCTCCCCCAACGTAGTGTAGATACCAACATCTCCCCCAACGTAGTGTAGATACCAACATCTCCCCCAACGTAGTGTAGATACCAACATCTCCCCAACGTAGTGTAGATACCAACATCTCCCCCAACGTAGTGTAGATACCAACATCTCCCCATCTCCCCACGTAGTGTAGATACCAACATCTCCCCCACGTAGTGTAGATACCAACATCTCCCCAACGTAGTGTAGATACCAACATCTCCCCCAACGTAGTGTAGATACCAACATCTCCCCCCCAACGTAGTGTAGATACCAACATCTCCCCAACGTAGTGTAGATACCAACATCTCCCCAACGTAGTGTAGATAACCTCCCCAACGTAGTGTCCAACATCTCCCCCAACGTAGTGTAGATACCAACATCTCCCCAACGTAGTGTAGATACCAACATCTCCCCAACGTAGTGTAGATACCAACATCTCTCCCCAACGTAGTGTAGATACCAACATCTCCCCAACGTAGTGTAGATACCAACATCTCCCCAACATCTCGTAGTGTAGATACCAACATCTCCCCCAACGTAGTGTAGATACCAACATCTCCCCAACGTAGTGTAGATACCAACATCTCCCCACGTAGTGTAGATACCAACATCTCCCCCAATGTAGTGTAGATACCAACATCTCCCCCAACGTAGTGTAGATACCAACATCTCCCCAACGTAGTGTAGATACCTCCCCAACGTGGTGTAGATACCAACATCTCCCCCAACGTAGTGTAGATACCAACATCTCCCCCAACGTAGTGTAGATACCAACATCTCCCCCAACGTAGTGTAGATACCAACATCCCCAACGTAGTGTAGATACCAACATCTCCCCAACGTAGTGTAGATACCTCCCCCAACGTAGTGTAGATACCAACATCCAACGTAGTGTAGATACCAACATCTCCCCCAACGTAGTGTAGATACCAACATCTCCCCAACGTAGTGTAGATACCAACATCTCCCCCCCAACGTAGTGTAGATACCAACATCTCCCCCAACGTAGTGTAGATACCAACATCTCCCCCAACTTAGTGTAGATACCTCCCCCAACGTAGTGTAGATACCAACATCTCCCCCAATGTAGTGTAGATACCAACATCTCCCCCAACGTAGTGTAGATACCAACATCTCCCCCAACGTAGTGTAGATACCAACATCTCCCCAACGTAGTGTAGATACCAACATCTCCCCCAACTTAGTGTAGATACCCAACGTAGTGTAGATACCAACATCTCCCCAACGTAGTGTAGATACCAACATCTCCCCAACGTAGTGTAGATACCAACATCTCCCCCAACGTAGTGTAGATACCAACATCTCCCCCAACGTAGTGTAGATACCAACATCTCCCCCAACGTAGTGTAGATACCAACATCTCCCCAACGTAGTGTAGATACCAACATCTCCCCCAACGTAGTGTAGATACCAACATCTCCCCAACGTAGTGTAGATACCAACATCTCCCCCAACGTAGTGTAGATACCAACATCTCCCCCAACGTAGTGTAGATACCAACATCTCCCCAACGTAGTGTAGATACCAACATCTCCCCCAACGTAGTGTAGATACCAACATCTCCCCAACGTAGTGTAGATACCAACATCTCCCCAACGTAGTGTAGATACCAACATCTCCCCCAACGTAGTGTAGATACCAACATCTCCCCCAACGTAGTGTAGATACCAACATCTCCCCAACGTAGTGTAGATACCAACATCTCCCCAACGTAGTGTAGATACCAACATCTCCCCCAACGTAGTGTAGATACCAACATCTCCCCAACGTAGTGTAGATACCAACATCGTAGTGTAGATACCAACATCTCCCCCAACGTAGTGTAGATACCAACATCTCCCCCAACGTAGTGTAGATACCAACATCTCCCCAACGTAGTGTAGATACCAACATCTCCCCAACGTAGTGTAGATACCAACATCTCCCCCAACGTAGTGTAGATACCAACATCTCTCCCCCAACGTAGTGTAGATACCAACATCTCCCCAACGTAGTGTAGATACCAACATCTCCCCCAACGTAGTGTAGATACCAACATCTCCCCAACGTAGTGTAGATACCAACATCTCCCCCAACGTAGTGTAGATACCAACATCTCCCCCAACGTAGTGTAGATACCAACATCTCCCCAACGTAGTGTAGATACCAACATCTCCCCAACCAACATCTCCCCCAATGTAGTGTAGATACCAACATCTCCCCAACGTAGTGTAGATACCAACATCTCCCCAACGTAGTGTAGATACCAACATCTCCCCCAACGTGTAGTGTCTCCCCCAGATGTAGATACCAACATCTCCCCCAACGTAGTGTAGATACCAACATCTCCCCAACGTAGTGTAGATACCAACATCTCCCCAAGTAGTGTAGATACCAACATCTCCCCCAACGTAGTGTAGATACCAACATCTCCCCCAACGTAGTGTAGATACCTCCCCAACGTAGTGTAGATACCAACATCTCCCCAATGTAGTGTAGATACCAACATCTCCCCCAACGTAGTGTAGATACCAACATCTCCCCAACATAGTGTAGATACCAACATCTCCCCCAACGTAGTGTAGTGTAGATACCAACATCTCCCCAACGTAGTGTAGATACCAACATCTCCCCAACGTGTAGATGTAGATACCAACATCTCCCCAACGTAGTGTAGATACCAACATCTCCCCAACGTAGTGTAGATACCAACATCTCCCCAACGTAGTGTAGATACCAACATCTCCCCAACTTAGTAGTGTAGATACCAACATCTCCCCCAACGTAGTGTAGATACCAACATCTCCCCAACGTAGTGTAGATACCAACATCTCCCCAACGTAGTGTAGATACCAACATCTCCCCCAACGTAGTGTAGATACCAACATCTCCCCCAACGTAGTGTAGATACCAACATCTCCCCCAACGTAGTGTAGATACCAACATCTCCCCAACGTAGTGTAGATACCAACATCTCCCCCAACGTAGTGTAGATACCAACATCTCCCAACGTAGTGTAGATACCAACATCTCCCCCAACGTAGTGTAGATACCAACATCTCCCCAACGTAGTGTAGATACCAACATCTCCCCAAGTGTAGTGTAGAGATACCAACATCTCCCCCAATGTAGTGTAGATACCAACATCTCCCCCAACGTAGTGTAGATACCAACATCTCCCCAACGTAGTGTAGATACCAACATCTCCCCCAACATAGTGTAGATACCAACATCTCCCCAACGTAGTGTAGATACCAACATCTCCCCCAACGTAGTGTAGATACCAACATCTCCCCAACGTAGTGTAGATACCAACATCTCCCCCAACGTAGTGTAGATACCAACATCTCCCCCAACGTAGTGTAGATACCAACATCTCCCCCAACGTAGTGTAGATACCAACATCTCCCCAACGTAGTGTAGATACCAACATCTCCCCCAACGTAGTGTAGATACCAACATCTCCCCAACGTAGTGTAGATACCAACATCTCCCCAACTTAGTGTAGATACCAACATCTCCCCCACGTAGTGTAGATACCAACATCTCCCCCAATGTAGTGTAGATACCAACATCTCCCCAACGTAGTGTAGATACCAACATCTCCCCCAACGTAGTGTAGATACCAACATCTCCCCCAACGTAGTGTAGATACCAACATCTCCCCCACGTAGTGTAGATACCAACATCTCCCCAACGTAGTGTAGATACCAACATCTCCCCCAATGTAGTGTAGATACCAACATCTCCCCCAACGTAGTGTAGATACCAACATCTCCCCATCTCCCCCAACGTAGTGTAGATACCAACATCTCCCCAACGTAGTGTAGATATACATCTCCCCAACATCTCCAACATCTCCCCATGTAGTGTAGATACCAACATCTCCCCAACGTAGTGTAGATACCAACATCTCCCCAACGTAGTGTAGATACCAACATCTCCCCCAACATAGTGTAGATACCAACATCTCCCCAACGTAGTGTAGATACCAACATCTCCCCAACGTAGTGTAGATACCAACATCTCCCCAACGTAGTGTAGATACCAACATCTCCCCAACGTAGTGTAGATACCAACATCTCCCCAATGTAGTGTAGATACCAACATCTCCCCCAACGTAGTGTAGATACCAACATCTCCCCCAACGTAGTGTAGATACCAACATCTCCCCAACGTAGTGTAGATACCAACATCTCCCCCAACGTAGTGTAGATACCAACATCTCCCCAACGTAGTGTAGATACCAACATCTCCCCAACGTAGTGTAGATACCAACATCTCCCAACGTAGTGTAGATACCAACATCTCCCCCAACGTAGTGTAGATACCAACATCTCCCCCAACGTAGTGTAGATACCAACATCTCCCCAACGTAGTGTAGATACCAACATCTCCCCAACGTAGTGTAGATACCAACATCTCCCCAACGTAGTGTAGATACCAACATCTCCCCCAACGTAGTGTAGATACCAACATCTCCCCAACGTAGTGTAGATACCAACATCTCCCCAACGTAGTGTAGATACCAACATCTCCCCCAACGTAGTGTAGATACCAACATCTCCCCCAACGTAGTGTAGATACCAACATCTCCCCCAACGTAGTGTAGATACCAACATCTCCCCCAACGTAGTGTAGATACCAACATCTCCCCAACGTAGTGTAGATACCAACATCTCCCCAACGTAGTGTAGATACCAACATCTCCCCAACGTAGTGTAGATACCAACATCTCCCCCAACGTAGTGTAGATACCAACATCTCCCCAACGTAGTGTAGATACCAACATCTCCCCAACGTAGTGTAGATCCCAACATCTCCCCAACGTAGTGTAGATACCAACATCTCCCCCAACGTGTGTAGATACCAACATCCCCCCACCGTAGTGTAGATACCAACATCTCCCCAACGTAGTGTAGATACCAACATCTCCCCAACGTAGTGTAGATACCAACATCTCCCCAACGTAGTGTAGATACCAACATCTCCCCAACGTAGTGTAGATACCAACATCTCCCCCAACGTAGTGTAGATACCAACATCTCCCCCAACGTAGTGTAGATACCAACATCTCCCCCAACGTAGTGTAGATACCAACATCTCCCCCAACGTAGTGTAGATACCAACATCTCCCCAACGTAGTGTAGATACCAACATCTCCCCAACGTAGTGTAGATACCAACATCTCCCCGTAGTGTAGATACCAACATCTCCCCAACGTAGTGTAGATACCAACATCTCCCCAACGTAGTGTAGATACCAACATCTCCCCCAACGTAGTGTAGATACCCACATCTCCCCCAACGTAGTGTAGATACCAACATCTCCCCCAATGTAGTGTAGATACCAACATCTCCCCAACGTAGTGTAGATACCAACATCTCCCCCAATGTAGTGTAGATACCAACATCTCCCCCAACGTAGTGTAGATACCAACATCTCCCCCAACGTAGTGTAGATACCAACATCTCCCCCAACATAGTGTAGATACCAACATCTCCCCAACATAGTGTAGATACCAACATCTCCCCAACGTAGTGTAGATACCAACATCTCCCCCAACGTAGTGTAGATACCAACATCTCCCCAACGTAGTGTAGATACCAACATCTCCCCAACGTAGTGTAGATACCAACATCTCCCCCAACGTAGTGTAGATACCAACATCTCCCCCAACGTAGTGTAGATACCAACATCTCCCCCAACGTAGTGTAGATACCAACATCTCCCCCAACGTAGTGTAGATACCAACATCTCCCCCAACGTAGTGTAGATACCAACATCTCCCCAACGTAGTGTAGATACCAACATCTCCCCCAACGTAGTGTAGATGCCAACATCTCCCCAACGTAGTGTAGATACCAACATCTCCCCCACGTAGTGTAGATACCAACATCTCCCCAACGTAGTGTAGATACCAACATCTCCCCCAACGTAGTGTAGATACCAACATCTCCCCCAACGTAGTGTAGATACCAACATCTCCCCAACGTAGTGTAGATACCAACATCTCCCCCAACGTAGTGTAGATACCAACATCTCCCCAACGTAGTGTAGATACCAACATCTCCCCAACGTAGTGTAGATACCAACATCTCCCCCACATCTCCCCCAACGTAGTGTAGATACCAACATCTCCCCAACGTAGTGTAGATACCAACATCTCCCCAACGTAGTGTAGATACCAACATCTCCCCAACGTAGTGTAGATACCAACATCTCCCCAACGTAGTGTAGATACCAACATCTCCCCAACGTAGTGTAGATACCAACATCTCCCCAACGTAGTGTAGATACCAACATCTCCCCCAACGTAGTGTAGATACCAACATCTCCCCAACGTAGTGTAGATACCAACATCTCCCCAACGTAGTGTAGATACCAACATCTCCCCCAACGTAGTGTAGATACCAACATCTCCCCAACGTAGTGTAGATACCAACATCTCCCCCAACGTAGTGTAGATACCAACATCTCCCCCAACGTAGTGTAGATACCAACGTATGTAGATACTCCCCCAATGTAGTGTAGATACCAACATCTCCCCCAACGTAGTGTAGATACCAACATCTCCCCCAACGTAGTGTAGATACCAACATCTCCCCAACGTAGTGTAGATACCAACATCTCCCCAACGTAGTGTAGATACCAACATCTCCCCCAACGTAGTGTAGATACCAACATCTCCCCCAACGTAGTGTAGATACCAACATCTCCCCCAACGTAGTGTAGATACCAACATCTCCCCCAACGTAGTGTAGATACCAACATCTCCCCCAACGTAGTGTAGATACCAACATCTCCCCCAACGTAGTGTAGATACCAACATCTCCCCAACGTAGTGTAGATACCCAACGTAGTGTAGATACCAACATCTCCCCCAACGTAGTGTAGATACCAACATCTCCCCTCAGCCTCACGGCGAAGAAAACTGGCAACGTAGTGTAGATACCAACATCTCCCCAACGTAGTGTAGATACCAACATCTCCCCAACGTAGTGTAGATACCAACATCTCCCCAACGTAGTGTAGATACCAACATCTCCCCCAACGTAGTGTAGATACCAACATCTCCCCAACATAGTGTAGATACCAACATCTCCCCCAACGTAGTGTAGATACCAACATCTCCCCAACGTAGTGTAGATACCAACATCTCCCCAATGTAGTGTAGATACAACATCTCCCCCAACGTAGTGTAGATACCAACATCTCCCCCAACGTAGTGTAGATACCAACATCTCCCCAACGTAGTGTGTAGATACCAACATCTCCCCAACGTAGTGTAGATACCAACATCTCCCCAACGTAGTGTAGATACCAACATCTCCCCAACGTAGTGTAGATACCAACATCTCCCCAACGTAGTGTAGATACCAACATCTCCCCAACGTAGTGTAGATACCAACATCTCCCCAACGTAGTGTAGATAACATCTCAACGTAGTGTAGATACCAACATCTCCCCCAACGTAGTGTAGATACCAACATCTCCCCCAACGTAGTGTAGATACCAACATCTCCCCCGTAGTGTAGATACCAACATCTCCCCCAACGTAGTGTAGATACCAACATCTCCCCAATGTAGTGTAGATACCAACATCTCCCCCAACGTAGTGTAGATACCAACATCTCCCCAACGTAGTGTAGATACCAACATCTAGATACCCAACGTAGTGTAGATAACCTCCCCACGTAGTGTAGATACCAACATCTCCCCAACGTAGTGTAGATACCAACATCTCCCCCAATGTAGTGTAGATACCAACATCTCCCCCAACGTAGTGTAGATACCAACATCTCCCCGTAGTGTAGATACCAACATCTCCCCAACGTAGTGTAGATACCAACATCTCCCCAACGTGTGTAGATACCAACATCTCCCCAACGTAGTGTAGATACCAACATCTCCCCCAACGTAGTGTAGATACCAACATCTCCCCCAACGTAGTGTAGATACCAACATCTCCCCAACGTAGTGTAGATACCCAACATCTCCCCCAACGTAGTGTAGATACCAACATCTCCCCAACGTAGTGTAGATACCAACATCTCCCCAACGTAGTGTAGATACCAACATCTCCCCAACGTAGTGTAGATACCAACATCTCCCCAACGTAGTGTAGATACCAACATCTCCCCCAACGTAGTGTAGATACCAACATCTCCCCCAACGTAGTGTAGATACCAACATCTCCCCAACGTAGTGTAGATACCAACATCTCCCCAACGTAGTGTAGTGTAGTGTAGATACCAACATCTCCCCCAACGTAGTGTAGATACCAACATCTCCCCAACGTAGTGTAGATACCAACATCTCCCCCCACATCTCCCCCAACATAGTGTAGATACCAACATCTCCCCCAATGTAGTGTAGATACCAACATCTCCCCCAACATAGTGTAGATACCAACATCTCCCCCAACGTAGTGTAGATACCAACATCTCCCCAACGTAGTGTAGATACCAACATCTCCCCAACGTAGTGTAGATACCAACATCTCCCCCAACGTAGTGTAGATACCAACATCTCCCCAACGTAGTGTAGATACCAACATCTCCCCAACGTAGTGTAGATACCAACATCTCCCCCAACATAGTGTAGATACCAACATCTCCCCCAATGTAGTGTAGATACCAACATCTCCCCCAACGTAGTGTAGATACCAACATCTCCCCCAACATAGTGTAGATACCAACATCTCCCCCAACGTAGTGTAGATACCAACATCTCCCCCAACGTAGTGTAGATACCAACATCTCCCCCAACGTAGTGTAGATACCAACATCTCCCCAACGTAGTGTAGATACCAACATCTCCCCCAACGTAGTGTAGATACCAACATCTCCCCCAACGTAGTGTAGATACCAACATCTCCCCAACGTAGTGTAGATACCAACATCTCCCCAACGTAGTGTAGATACCAACATCTCCCCCAACGTAGTGTAGATACCAACATCTCCCCCAACGTAGTGTAGATACCAACATCTCCCCAACGTAGTGTAGATACCAACATCTCCCCCAACATAGTGTAGATACCAACATCTCCCCCAACGTAGTGTAGATACCAACATCTCCCCAACGTAGTGTAGATACCAACATCTCCCCCAACGTAGTGTAGATACCAACATCTCCCCAACGTAGTGTAGATACCAACATCTCCCCCAACGTAGTGTAGATACCAACATCTCCCCAACATCTCCCCCAACGTAGTGTAGATACCAACATCTCCCCCAACGTAGTGTAGATACCAACATCTCCCCCAACGTAGTGTAGATACCCAACGTAGTGTAGATACCAACATCTCCCCCAATGTAGTGTAGATACCAACATCTCCCCCAACATAGTGTAGATACCAACATCTCCCCCAACATAGTGTAGATACCCAACATCTCCCCCAACATAGTGTAGATACCAACATCTCCCCCAACGTAGTGTAGATACCAACATCTCCCCCAACGTAGTGTAGATACCAACATCTCCCCAACATAGTGTAGATATCAACATCTCCCCCAACGTAGTGTAGATACCAACATCTCCCCCAACATAGTGTAGATATCAACATCTCCCCAACGTAGTGTAGATACCAACATCTCCCCCAACGTAGTGTAGATACCAACATCTCCCCAACGTAGTGTAGATACCAACATCTCCCCAACGTAGTGTAGATACCAACATCTCCCCCAACGTAGTGTAGATACCAACATCTCCCCAACGTAGTGTAGATACCAACATCTCCCCCAACGTAGTGTAGATACCAACACCTCCCCAACGTAGTGTAGATACCAACATCTCCCCAACGTAGTGTAGATACCAACATCTCCCCAACGTAGTGTAGATACCAACATCTCCCCCAACGTAGTGTAGATACCAACATCTCCCCCAACGTAGTGTAGATACCAACATCTCCCCAACGTAGTGTAGATACCAACATCTCCCCAACGTAGTGTAGATACCCACATCGTAGTGTAGATACCAACATCTCCCCCAATGTAGTACCAACATCTCCCCAACGTAGTGTAGATACCAACATCTCCCCAACGTAGTGTAGATACCAACATCTCCCCAACGTAGTGTAGATACCAACATCTCCCCCAACATAGTGTAGATACCAACATCTCCCCCAACGTAGTGTAGATACCAACATCTCCCCCAACGTAGTGTAGATACCAACATCTCCCCAACGTAGTGTAGATACCAACATCTCCCCCCAACGTAGTGTAGATACCAACATCTCCCCAATGTAGTGTAGATACCAACATCTCCCCAACGTAGTGTAGATACCAACATCTCCCCAACGTAGTGTAGATACCAACATCTCCCCCAATGTGTAGATACCAACATCTCCCCCAACGTAGTGTAGATACCAACATCTCCCCAACGTAGTGTAGATACCAACATCTCCCCAACGTAGTGTAGATACCAACATCTCCCCAACGTAGTGTAGATACCAACATCTCCCCCAACGTGTGTAGATACCAACATCTCCCCCAATGTAGTGTAGATACCAACATCTCCCCAACGTAGTGTAGATACCAACATCTCCCCAACGTAGTGTAGATACCAACATCTCCCCAACGTAGTGTAGATACCAACATCTCCCCAACGTAGTGTAGATACCAACATCTCCCCAACATCTCCCCAACGTAGTGTAGATACCAACATCTCCCCCAACGTAGTGTAGATACCAACATCTCCCCAACGTAGTGTAGATACCAACATCTCCCCAACGTAGTGTAGATACCAACATCTCCCCAACGTAGTGTAGATACCAACATCTCCCCAACGTAGTGTAGATACCAACATCTCCCCAACGTAGTGTAGATACCAACATCTCCCCAACGTAGTGTAGATACCAACATCTCCCCCAACGTAGTGTAGATACCAACATCTCCCCAACGTAGTGTAGATACCAACATCTCCCCCAACGTAGTGTAGATACTCAACATCTCTCCCAATGTAGTGTAGATACCAACATCTCCCCAACGTAGTGTAGATACCAACATCTCCCCAACATAGTGTAGATACCCAACATGTAGATACCCCTCCCCCAACATAGTGTAGATACCAACATCTCTCCCCATCTCCCCAACGTAGTGTAGATACCAACATCTCCCCCAACATAGTGTAGATACCAACATCTCCCCCAATGTAGTGTAGATACCAACATCTCCCCCAACGTAGTGTAGATACCAACATCTCCCCAACGTAGTGTAGATACCAACATCTCCCCAACGTAGTGTAGATACCAACATCTCCCCCAACGTAGTGTAGATACCAACATCTCCCCCACGTGTGTAGATACCAACATCTCCCCAACGTAGTGTAGATACCAACATCTCCCCAACGTAGTGTAGATACCAACATCTCCCCAACGTAGTGTAGATACCAACATCTCCCCAACGTAGTGTAGATACCAACATCTCCCCCAACGTAGTGTAGATAGAACATCTCCCCAACAAGATACAACATCTCCCCCAACATAGTGTAGATACCAACATCTCCCCCAACGTAGTGTAGATACCAACATCTCCCCCAACATAGTGTAGATACCAACATCTCCCCCAAGATACCAACATCTCCCCACGTAGTGTAGATACCAACATCTCCCCCAACGTAGTGTAGATACCAACATCTCCCCCAACATAGTGTAGATACCAACATCTCCCCAACGTAGTGTAGTGTAGATACCAACATCTCCCCAATGTAGTGTAGATACCAACATCTCCCCAATGTAGTGTAGATACCAACATCTCCCCCAACGTAGTGTAGATACCAACATCTCCCCAACGTAGTGTAGATACCAACATCTCCCCAACGTAGTGTAGATACCAACATCTCCCAACTCCAACATCTCCCCAACGTAGTGTAGATACCAACATCTCCCCCAACGTAGTGTAGATACCAACATCTCACCCAACATGTGTAGATACCAACATCTCCCCCAACGTAGTGTAGATACCAACATCTCCCCAACGTAGTGTAGATACCAACATCTCCCCAACGTAGTGTAGATACCAACATCTCCCCAACGTAGTGTAGATACCAACATCTCCCCAACGTAGTGTAGATACCAACATCTCCCCCAACGTAGTGTAGATACCAACATCTCCCCAACGTAGTGTAGATACCAACATCTCCCCCAACGTAGTGTAGATACCAACAACGTAGTGTAGATACCAACATCTCCCCCAATGTAGTGTAGATACCAACATCTCCCAACGTAGTGTAGATACCAACATCTCCCCCAACATAGTGTAGATACCCAACATCTCCCCCAACATAGTGTAGATACCAACATCTCCCCCAACGTAGTGTAGATACCAACATCTCCCCCAACATAGTGTAGATACCAACATCTCCCCCAACATAGTGTAGATATCAACATCTCCCCAACGTAGTGTAGATACCAACATCTCCCCCAACATAGTGTAGATACAACATCTCCCCCAACGTAGTGTAGATACCAACATCTCCCCCAACGTAGTGTAGATACCAACATCTCCCCCAACGTAGTGTAGATACCAACATCTCCCCCAACGTAGTGTAGATACCAACATCTCCCCAACGTAGTGTAGATACCAACATCTCCCCAACGTAGTGTAGATACCAACATCTCCCCCAACGTAGTGTAGATACCAACATCTCCCCCAACGTAGTGTAGATACCAACATCTCCCCAACGTAGTGTAGATACCAACATCTCCCCAACGTCTCCCCCAACGTGTAGGATACCAACATCTCCCCAACGTAGTGTAGATACCAACATCTCCCCCAACGTAGTGTAGATACCAACATCTCCCCCAACGTAGTGTAGATACCAACATCTCCCCCAACGTAGTGTAGATACCAACATCTCCCCAACGTAGTGTAGATACCATCTCCCCCAACGTAGTGTAGATACCAACATCTCCCCCAATGTAGTGTAGATACCAACATCTCCCCCAACGTAGTGTAGATACCAACATCTCCCCAACGTAGTGTAGATACCCAACATCTCCCCCAACGTAGTGTAGATACCAACATCTCCCCAACGTAGTGTAGATACCAACATCTCCCCAACGTAGTGTAGATACCAACATCTCCCCCAACGTAGTGTAGATACCAACATCTCCCCCAACGTAGTGATACCAACATCTCCCCAACGTATCTAGATACCCATCTCCCCAACGTAGTGTAGATACCAACATCTCCCCAACGTAGTGTAGATACCAACATCTCCCCAACGTAGTGTAGATACCAACATCTCCCCCAACGTAGTGTAGATACCAACATCTCCCCCAACGTAGTGTAGATACCAACATCTCCCCAACGTAGTGTAGATACCAACATCTCCCCAACGTAGTGTAGATACCAACATCTCCCCAACGTAGTGTAGATACCAACATCTCCCCCAATGTAGTGTAGATACCAACATCTCCCCAACGTAGTGTAGATACCAACATCTCCCTCCCCAACGTAGTGTAGATACCAACATCTCCCCAACGTAGTGTAGATACCAACATCTCCCCAACGTAGTGTAGATACCAACATCTCCCCCAACGTAGTGTAGATACCAACATCTCCCCCAACGTAGTGTAGATACCAACATCTCCCCCAACGTAGTGTAGATACCAACATCTCCCCCAACGTAGTGTAGATACCAACATCTCCCCAACGTAGTGTAGATACGTAGTGTAGATACCAACATCTCCCCCAACCCAACGTAGTGTAGATACCCAACGTAGTGTAGATACCAACATCTCCCCCAACGTAGTGTAGATACCAACATCTCCCCCAACGTAGTGTAGATACCAACATCTCCCCCAACTTAGTGTAGATAACCCAACGTAGTGTAGATACCAACATCTCCCCCAATGTAGTGTAGATACCAACATCTCCCCAACGTAGTGTAGATACCAACATCTCCCCCAACATAGTGTAGATACCCAACATCTCCCCAACATAGTGTAGATACCAACATCTCCCCCAACGTAGTGTAGATACCAACATCTCCCCAACGTAGTGTAGATACCAACATCTCCCCCCAACGTAGTGTAGATACCAACATCTCCCCGTAGTGTAGATACCAACATCTCCCCCAACGTAGTGTAGATACCAACATCTCCCCAACGTAGTGTAGATACCAACATCTCCCCCAACGTAGTGTAGATACCAACATCTCCCCAACGTAGTGTAGATACCAACATCTCCCCCAACGTAGTGTAGATACCAACATCTCCCCAACGTAGTGTAGATACCAACATCTCCCCCAACGTAGTGTAGATACCAACATCTCCCCAACATCTCCCCAACGTAGTGTAGATACCAACATCTCCCCCAACATAGTGTAGATACCAACATCTCCCCAACGTAGTGTAGATACCAACATCTCCCCCAACGTAGTGTAGATACCAACATCTCCCCTCCCCCAACGTAGTGTAGATGCCAACATCTCCCCCAACGTAGTGTAGATACCAACATCTCCCCAACGTAGTGTAGATACCAACATCTCCCCCAACGTAGTGTAGATACCAACATCTCCCCAACGTAGTGTAGATACCAACATCTCCCCAACGTAGTGTAGATACCAACATCTCCCCAACGTAGTGTAGATACCAACATCTCCCCAACGTAGTGTAGATACCAACATCTCCCCCAACGTAGTGTAGATACCAACATCTCCCCAACGTAGTGTAGATACCAACATCTCCCCAACGTAGTGTAGATACCAACATCTCCCCAACGTAGTGTAGATGTAGATACCAACATCTCCCCAACGTAGTGTAGATACCAACATCTCCCCCAACGTAGTGTAGATACCAACATCTCCCCAACGTAGTGTAGATACCAACATCTCCCCCAGTGTACGTAGTGTAGATACCAACATCTCCCCCAACAAGATACCAACATCTCCCCAACGTAGTGTAGATACCAACATCTCCCCAACGTAGTGTAGATACCAACATCTCCCCAACATAGTGTAGATACCAACATCTCCCCAACGTAGTGTAGATACCAACATCTCCCCCAACATAGTGTAGATACCCAACATCTCCCCCAACATAGTGTAGATACCCAACATCTCCCCCAACATAGTGTAGATACCAACATCTCCCCCAACGTAGTGTAGATACCAACATCTCCCCCAACGTAGTGTAGATACCAACATCTCCCCCAACGTAGTGTAGATACCAACATCTCCCCAACGTAGTGTAGATACCAACATCTCCCCCAACGTAGTGTAGATACCAACATCTCCCCCAACGTAGTGTAGATACCAACATCTCCCCAACGTAGTGTAGATACCAACATCTCCCCAACGTAGTGTAGATACCAACATCTCCCCAACGTAGTGTAGATACCAACATCTCCCCCAACGTAGTGTAGATACCAACATCTCCCCCAACGTAGTGTAGATACCAACATCTCCCCCAACGTAGTGTAGATACCAACATCTCCCCAACGTAGTGTAGATACCAACATCTCCCCCAACGTAGTGTAGATACCAACATCTCCCCAACGTAGTGTAGATACCAACATCTCCCCAACGTAGTGTAGATACCAACATCTCCCCAACATAGTGTAGATACCAACATCTCCCCAACGTAGTGTAGATACCAACATCTCCCCCAACATAGTGTAGATACCAACATCTCCCCAACGTAGTGTAGATACCAACATCTCCCCAACGTAGTGTAGATACCAACATCTCCCCCAACGTAGTGTAGATACCAACATCTCCCCAACGTAGTGTAGATACCAACATCTCCCCAACGTAGTGTAGAACATCTCCCCAAAGTGTAGATACATCTCTCCCAACGTAGTGTAGATACCAACATCTCCCCAACGTAGTGTAGATACCAACATCTCCCCAACGTAGTGTAGATACCAACATCTCCCCCAACGTAGTGTAGATACCAACATCTCCCCAACGTAGTGTAGATACCAACATCTCCCCCAACGTAGTGTAGATACCAACATCTCCCCAACGTAGTGTAGATACCAACATCTCCCCAACGTAGTGTAGATACCAACATCTCCCCCAACGTAGTGTAGATACCAACATCTCCCCAACGTAGTGTAGATACCAACATCTCCCCAACGTAGTGTAGATACCAACATCTCCCCCAACGTAGTGTAGATACCAACATCTCCCCCAACGTAGTGTAGATACCAACATCTCCCCCAACGTAGTGTAGATACCAACATCTCCCCCAACGTAGTGTAGATACCAACATCTCCCCCAACGTAGTGTAGATACCAACATCTCCCCAACGTAGTGTAGATACCAACATCTCCCCAACGTAGTGTAGATACCAACATCTCCCCCAACCAACATCTCCCCAGTGTGTAGATACCAACATCTCCCCCAACGTAGTGTAGATACCAACATCTCCCCCAACATAGTGTAGATACCAACATCTCCCCAACGTAGTGTAGATACCAACATCTCCCCAACGTAGTGTAGATACCAACATCTCCCCCAACGTAGTGTAGATACCAACATCTCCCCAACGTAGTGATAGATCTCCCCCAACATCTCCCCCAACATAGTGTAGATACCAACATCTCCCCAACGTAGTGTAGATACCAACATCTCCCCCAACGTAGTGTAGATACCAACATCTCCCCAACGTAGTGTAGATACCAACATCTCCCCAACGTAGTGTAGATACCAACATCTCCCCCAACGTAGTGTAGATACCAACATCTCCCCAACGTAGTGTAGATACCAACATCTCCCCCAACGTAGTGTAGATACCAACATCTCCCCAACGTAGTGTAGATACCAACATCTCCCCCAACGTAGTGTAGATACCAACATCTCCCCAACGTAGTGTAGATACCAACATCTCCCCCAACGTAGTGTAGATACCAACATCTCCCCAACGTAGTGTAGATACCAACATCTCCCCCAACATAGTGTAGATACCAACATCTCCCCAACGTAGTGTAGATACCAACATCTCCCCCAACGTAGTGTAGATACCAACATCTCCCCAACGTAGTGTAGATACCAACATCTCCCCAACGTAGTGTAGATACCAACATCTCCCCCAACGTAGTGTAGATACCAACATCTCCCCAACGTAGTGTAGATACCAACACCCCCCCCAACGTAGTGTAGATACCAACATCTCCCCCAACGTAGTGTAGATACCAACATCTCCCCAACGTAGTGTAGATACCAACATCTCCCCCAACGTAGTGTAGATACCAACATCTCCCCAACGTAGTGTAGATACCAACATCTCCCCAACGTAGTGTAGATACCAACATCTCCCCAACGTAGTGTAGATACCAACATCTCCCCAACGTAGTGTAGATACCAACAACATCTCCCCAACGTAGTGTAGATACCAACATCTCCCCCAACGTAGTGTAGATACCAACATCTCCCCCAACGTAGTGTAGATACCAACATCTCCCCAACATAGTGTAGATACCAACATCTCCCCCAACGTAGTGTAGATACCAACATCTCCCCAACGTAGTGTAGATACCAACATCTCCCCAACGTAGTGTAGATACCAACATCTCCCCAACATAGTGTAGATACCAACATCTCCCCAACATAGTGTAGATACCAACATCTCCCCCAACATAGTGTAGATACCAACATCTCCCCAACGTAGTGTAGATACCAACATCTCCCCCAACGTAGTGTAGATACCAACATCTCCCCAACGTAGTGTAGATACCAACATCTCCCCAACGTAGTGTAGATACCAACATCTCCCCCAACGTAGTGTAGATACCAACATCTCCCCAACGTAGTGTAGATACCAACATCTCCCCCAACGTAGTGTAGATACCAACATCTCCCCAACGTAGTGTAGATACCAACATCTCCCCAACGTAGTGTAGATACCAACATCTCCCCCAACGTAGTGTAGATACCAACATCTCCCCAACGTAGTGTAGATACCAACATCTCCCCCAACGTAGTGTAGATACCAACATCTCCCCAACGTAGTGTAGATACCAACATCTCCCCAACGTAGTGTAGATACCAACATCTCCCCAACGTAGTGTAGATACCAACATCTCCCCAACGTAGTGTAGATACCAACATCTCCCCCAACGTAGTGTAGATACCAACATCTCCCCCAATGTAGTGTAGATACCAACATCTCCCCAACGTAGTGTAGATACCAACATCTCCCCCAACGTAGTGTAGATACCAACATCTCCCCAACGTAGTGTAGATACCAACATCTCCCCAACGTAGTGTAGATACAACATAGTGTAGATACCAACATCTCCCCAACGTAGTGTAGATACCAACATCTCCCCCAACTTAGTGTAGATACCAACATCTCCCCCAACGTAGTGTAGATACCAACATCTCCCCAACGTAGTGTAGATACCAACATCTCCCCCAACGTAGTGTAGATACCAACATCTCCCCAACGTAGTGTAGATACCAACATCTCCCCAACGTAGTGTAGATACCAACATCTCCCCCAACGTAGTGTAGATACCAACCTCTCCCCCAACGTAGTGTAGATACCAACATCTCCCCAACGTAGTGTAGATACCAACATCTCCCCCAACGTAGTGTAGATACCAACATCTCCCCAACGTAGTGTAGATACCAACATCTCCCCAACGTAGTGTAGATACCAACATCTCCCCAACGTAGTGTAACGTCTCCCCAGTGTAGATACCAACATCTCCCCCAACGTAGTGTAGATACCAACATCTCCCCAACCCAACATCTCCCCAGTGTGTAGATACCAACATCTCCCCAACGTAGTGTAGATACCAACATCTCCCCAACATCTCCCCCACGTAGTGTAGATACCAACATCTCCCCAACGTAGTGTAGATACCAACATCTCCCCAACGTAGTGTAGATACCAACATCTCCCCCCCCAACGTAGTGTAGATACCAACATCTCCCCCAACGTAGTGTAGATACCAACATCTCCCCAACGTAGTGTAGATACCAACATCTCCCCAACGTAGTGTAGATACCAACATCTCCCCAACGTAGTGTAGATACCAACATCTCCCCCAACGTAGTGTAGATACCAACATCTCCCCAACGTAGTGTAGATACCAACATCTCCCCAACGTAGTGTAGATACCAACATCTCCCCAACGTAGTGTAGATACCAACATCTCCCCCAACGTAGTGTAGATACCAACATCTCCCCAACGTAGTGTAGATACCAACATCTCCCCAACGTAGTGTAGATACCAACATCTCCCCAACGTAGTGTAGATACCAACATCTCCCCAACGTAGTGTAGATACCAACATCTAGATACCAACCCCCTCCCCAACGTAGTGTAGATACCAACATCTCCCCCAACGTAGTGTAGATACCAACATCTCCCCCAACGTAGTGTAGATACCAACATCTCCCCATCTCCCTCCCCAACGTAGTGTAGATACCAACATCTCCCCAACGTAGTGTAGATACCAACATCTCCCCCAACGTAGTGTAGATACCAACATCTCCCCAACGTAGTGTAGATACCAACATCTCCCCCAACGTCTCCCCAGTGTAGATACCAACATCTCCCCAACGTAGTGTAGATACCAACATCTCCCCCAACGTAGTGTAGATACCAACATCTCCCCAACGTAGTGTAGATACCAACATCTCCCCCAACGTAGTGTAGATACCAACATCTCCCCAACGTAGTGTAGATACCAACATCTCCCCAACGTAGTGTAGATACCAACATCTCCCCAACGTAGTGTAGATACCAACATCTCCCCAACGTAGTGTAGATACCAACATCTCCCCAACGTAGTGTAGATACCAACATCTCCCCAACGTAGTGTAGATACCAACATCTCCCCAACGTAGTGTAGATACCAACATCTCCCCAACGTAGTGTAGATACCAACATCTCCCCAACGTAGTGTAGATACCAACATCTCCCCAACGTAGTGTAGATACCAACATCTCCCCCAACGTAGTGTAGATACCAACATCTCCCCAAGATACCAACATCTCCCCAACGTAGTGTAGATACCAACATCTCCCCAACGTAGTGTAGATACCAACATCTCCCCAACGTAGTGTAGATACCAACATCTCCCAACATCTCCCCACGTAGTGTAGATACCAACATCTCCCCAACTTAGTGTAGATACCAACATCTCCCCCAACTTAGTGTAGATACCAACATCTCCCCAACGTAGTGTAGATACCAACATCTCCCCAACGTAGTGTAGATACCAACATCTCCCCAACGTAGTGTAGATACCAACATCTCCCCAACGTAGTGTAGATACCAACATCTCCCCCAACGTAGTGTAGATACCAACATCTCCCCCAACGTAGTGTAGATACCAACATCTCCCCCAACATAGTGTAGATACCAACATCTCCCCCAATGTAGTGTAGATACCAACATCTCCCCAACGT
Organism: Oncorhynchus keta; assembly: GCF_023373465.1. Taxonomy (NCBI): domain Eukaryota; kingdom Metazoa; phylum Chordata; class Actinopteri; order Salmoniformes; family Salmonidae; genus Oncorhynchus; species Oncorhynchus keta. The sequence continues at coordinate 122,780 of NW_026291001.1, read as the reverse complement.
AGTGTAGATACCAACATCTCCCCAATGTAGTGTAGATACCAACATCTCCCCCAATGTAGTGTAGATACCAACATCTCCCCCAACGTAGTGTAGATACCAACATCTCCCCCAACATAGTGTAGATACCAACATCTCCCCAACGTAGTGTAGATACCAACATCTCCCCCAACGTCTCCCCCAGTGTGTAGATACCAACATCTCCCCAACGTAGTGTAGATACCAACATCTCCCCCAACGTAGTGTAGATACCAACATCTCCCCCAACGTAGTGTAGATACCAACATCTCCCCCAACGTAGTGTAGATACCAACATCTCCCCAACGTAGTGTAGATACCAACATCTCCCCAACGTAGTGTAGATACCAACATCTCCCCCAACGTAGTGTAGATACCAACATCTCCCCAACGTAGTGTAGATACCAACATCTCCCCTGTATTGACTGAATCTAGGGGTCCTGATCAGTTCAAGGAAGTGATGTACTGTAGTAGTTCATGGAGTGTAATAGAGTACACAAAATATTTCATTAGCAGATATATTTCTGTTGTTACAGTCTCCCAGCTAGTATACCTCATAGACTGGCATCATATGTAGATATGTCCACCCAGCACACAACTACCTTTCTGTCCAGAACACGTTCATTCTCTGGGATTTCCTCAACACCTACACCACAAAGACAGCCGAGCCGTGCCTATGAACCTAGAGCCCCCGGGTCATGTCTTAGAGAGCTAGAAGGTTCCTCAGGTTAAAACGTTAAAACGTCTGTATATTTCACAAGAGAGAAAAGCGAAAAGGGTGAGGATAGTTTTTAACGATCGCCTGCCTGTCTTTGTCAGTCCAGACCGAAAAGCCACTCTGGACGTGTCTAAATGACGTCGTAGTCGTCCCCCCCCCCCGGTGGGGCCCAAATCAAATAGAGACACAACATGAGTCCAAACCAGTTAAAAGACGGTCCTTTATCCACCAAAAAGCAACGGTATAGAATAACCTTCAAGCCCCCAGCGGCCCGACACTCAATAAGCATTTGGATACTGAAGATGGTGTAGAGCAGCAAGCCGTTTAGGACCCAGCTACAGGCCCGGCCAGCACTGCCGGCACGTTGCTTTGGGCATCAGTCATACTGGGGGTAATTACATTTTTTCGGGGGATATTTTTTTCTCCAATAGTGCCAGAATGAGTGGTTCTGTGATTTGCTTATAGGCTAATGCACGATGCAAATGACAGGACGGTACGACGTCTCGTCGCCACCGAACCACTCAGCTCAGCTCAGCTCTGAATGTCCCTTCTCTCCTGAGAACACTCTTATTCACTATCTAACACAATATATTCTCCTGGTGAAAGAGAGCGGTGAATGTAGGTCTGGGTCAATGTTGCAGGATTACATTAGGCTCGGTTAGGACTGGAGAGACTTTGGAGATATATTGACTTTTAAAACAGACATTCTCCAGGAACATCAGCCGGGCCTCACGTAAGTAAAACTAGAATAAAAGGTGTCTTTAATTTGAACACAGAATTTCAATACTGAGGTAGGATTGGATTTCTTTATTGTTTCGTTTGCCTCTCTCTCTCTGTCTCTCTCTCTCTCTCTCTCTCTCTCTGCCTCTCTCTCTCTCTCTCTCTCTCTCTCTCTCTCTCTCTCTCTCTCTCTCTCTCTGTCTCTCTGTCTCTCTCTCTCTCTCTCTGCCTCTCTCTGTCTCTCTGTCTCTCTGTCTCTCTGTCTCTCTGTCTCTCTGTCTCTCTGTCTCTGTCTCTCTCTCTCTGTCTCTCTGTCTCTCTGTCTCTCTCTCTCTCTCTCTGCCTGCTCTCTCTCTCTCTGTCTCTCTCTCTCTCTCTGCCTGCCTCTCTCTCTCTCTCTCCCTCGTTCTCTGCCTGCCTGTCTCTCTCTCTCTCTCTCTCTCTCTCTCTCTCTCTCTCTCTCTCTCTCTCTCCTCTCTCTCTCTCTCTCTCTCGCTCTATCTCTCTCTCTCGCTCTCTCGCTCTCTGCCTCTCCCTCTCTGCCTTTCTCAATTCAATTTCAATTCAATTTCAATTTAAGGGGATTTATTGGCAAAGCAAGTGAAATAGATAATAAACAAAAGTGAAATAAACAATAAAAATTAACAGTAAACATTCCACTCACAGAAGTTCTAAATGTCCTATTATGTATACATACAGTGTTGTAACGATGTGCAAATAGTTAAAGTACGAAAGGGAAAATGAATAAACATAAATATGGGTTGTATTTACAATGGTGTTTGTTCTTCACTGGTTGACCTTTTCTTGTGGCAACAGGTCACGCATCTTGCTGCTGTGATGTCACACTGTGATGTCACCCAGTAGATATGTGTGAAATATACTCTCTCTCTCTCTCTGCTGTGATGTCACACTGTGATGTCACCCAGTAGATATGTGTGAAATATTCTCTCTCTCTCTGCCTGTCTCTCTGCTGTGATGTCACACTGTGATGTCACAATGTGATGTCACACTGTGATGTCACAATGTGATGTCACACTGTGATGTCACCCAGTAGATATGTGTGAAATATACTCTCTCTCTCTCCATCTCTCACATTGCATTTTATTTGAGTTAAATACAGCTCCTATATGTAGTGATCTCTCAGACACTATAGTATGGGCAGTAGTTATCTCTTCTCAGACAATATAGTATGGGCAGTAGTTTTCTCTTCTCAGACACTAGTATGGGCAGTAGTTTTCTCTCAGATAATATAGTATTGGCAGTAGTTATCTCTCAGACACTAGTATGGGCAGTAGTTTTCTCTCAGATAATATAGTATTGGCAGTAGTTATCTCCCAGACACTATGGTATGGGCAGTAGTTATCTCTTCTCAGACACTAGTATGGGCAGTAGTTATCTCTCATATACACAATATTATAGGAGGTAATTATCTCTCATATACACTATAGTATGGGCAGTAATTATCTCTCAGACACTATACTATGGGGCAGTAGTTATCTCTCAGATACTATGGTATGGGCAGTAGTTATCTCTCAGATACTATAGTATGGGCAGTAGTTATCTCTCAGATACTATAGTATGGGCAGTAGTTATCTCTGAGATACTATAGTATGGGCAGTAGTTATCTCTCAGATACTATAGTATGGGCAGTAGTTATCTCTGAGACACTATAGTATGGGCAGTAGTTATCTCTGAGACACTATAGTATGGGCAGTAGTTATCTCTGAGACACTATAGTATGGGCAGTAGTTATCTCTGAGACACTATAGTATGGGCAGTAGTTATCTCTGAGACACTATAGTATGGGCAGTAGTTATCTCTCAGATACTATAGTATGGGCAGTAGTTATCTCTCAGATACTATAGTATGGGCAGTAGTTATCTCTCAGATACTATAGTATGGGCAGTAGTTATCTCTCAGATACTATAGTATGGGCAGTAGTTATCTCTCAGATACTATAGTATGGGCAGTAGTTATCTCTCAGATACTATAGTATGGGCAGTAGTTATCTCTCAGATACTATAGTATGGGCAGTAGTTATCTCTCAGATACTATAGTATGGGCAGTAGTTATCTCTCAGATACTATAGTATGGGCAGTAGTTATCTCTCAGATACTATAGTATGGGCAGTAGTTATCTCTCAGATACTATAGTATGGGCAGTAGTTATCTCTCAGATACTATAGTATGGGCAGTAGTTATCTCTCAGATACTATAGTATGGGCAGTAGTTATCTCTCAGATACTATAGTATGGGCAGTAGTTATCTCTCAGACACTATAGTATGGGCAGTAGTTATCTCTCATATACACTATAGTATGGCAGTAGTTATCTCTCAGATACTATATTATGGGCAGTAGTGATCTCTCAGACACTATAGTATGGCCAGTAGTTATCTCTCATATACACTATAGTATGGGCAGTAGTGATCTCTTCTCAGACACTAGTATGGGCACTAGTTATCTCTCAGATACTATAGTATGGGCAGTAGTTATCTCTCAGATACTATGGTATGGGCAGTAATTATCTCTCATATATACTATATTATAGGAGGTAATTATCTCTCATATACACTATAGTATGGGCAGTAGTTATCTCTCAGATACTATGGTATGGGCAGTAATTATCTCTCATATATACTATATTATAGGAGGTAATTATCTCTCATATACACTATAGTATGGGCAGTAGTTATCTCTCAGATACTATATTATGGGCAGTAGTTATCTCTCAGATACTATAGTATGGGCAGTAGTTATCTCTCAGATACTATAGTATGGGCAGTAGTTATCTCTCAGATACTATAGTATGGGCAGTAGTTATCTCTCAGATACTATATTATGGGCAGAAGTTATCTCTCAGATACTATAGTATGGGCAGTAGTTATCTCTCAGATACTATAGTATGGGCAGTAGTTATCTCTCAGATACTATAGTATGGGCAGTAGTTCAAATGATGAATACTTTACATGAACCTCTCTGAATCTAAGTTGGCTTTGATATAAAAATCCTTTCTGATTTAAATGTTGTTCCGTCTCCTAAAATCCCATCATATTCACCATGTCAATCAATAACAACAGAGATTTCTTCCCTCCCAAATTAGTGAACCGTTTGGTAATTAAAAGTTATTTCATGCTATAATGAGTCATTCATTTTCATAATCCATATTTAATTCAGTGGGCACTGGGGGTCCTACAGTCTTGCCTGTTAACTGTCAGCTTTGAAAATAATCAAAAATCTGTCAAAGTTTGGAGTGAGTGACTGCCTGGCTTCAAACATGGCCCCTAATTAAAGATGAAAGCAATGTGCTCGCTGCTGAGGTTTTTTCCCCCTGACTGACTGATGGAGAGATGGAGAGAGTCTCCCTTCCCTTCTCTTCTCTTCTCAATCAATGTTCCTGCCGATGCTGCCGGTGGTGCAGAGGATGAGGAGGAGGAGGCACGATGAGGCACGTTTCAAATGGAATCACATTCGCCATTTCAGTTCATTTCTAAATCATCTTTCCTCGTTACGACAGTTTGAAACGGAGACGATTTGAACACAGCAGTAGTCAAGTTTGAGGTGCTGATGCTGAGTGATATTTCCTTCTGTTGGTTGATCGTGCGGATGAATAGTCCACACACTGCAGCAGTAGTTCCTACTGTACATCCACACTACTCTCGGTTCGGTCTGGCTTTTCTCAACCACATTTTCTCAGAGACATGTCGCAAAAAAAATGTTTATGTGAACAAAGAGACAATTACTGTCTTTTTTTTTTCTAGAACCAGCTTTAACTTCTGCAGTATTCCTTTTGAAGTCACACCATTCACTGGCACATAACTAAGGCATTT